>NC_135392.1:20447481-20527481 GCF_051989625.1 Stigmatopora argus | reverse complement strand
GTGGCGGGCCGTCAGGGCCTTCAAGGCCTTCTCTGCTGGCCTAAGAAATATCTGAATCATATTATATTTTGTCCATCAATACGTACTTATTATTCCAAATGGTCTGTTAGCTTCCTTTCATTGCTTTTCCCCCTGGTTGCACTGCTTCCAGATGTGTGTTTTCATATTGAAGCATTTAACCAATCACATTTCAGCCATTATTTGTTGCCAGATCAGATCTGCCTCAAAGCCTGCACAATCAGTTCTTGCGGGCTCTGCTGCATTAAACTAGACTGTTGCTTTTAACCAATCAGATTTCGAGTTGGCAACCCCACAATTATTTTTCATAGGCGTTAGCATTTTGCTGGCTGGGACATGTCATTGCTTTCACAAACTATGATTGGCTAGTAGGCGGGCCAAAGCAGTACCGAGGCAGCCGAGATCGCAAACTCCACCCACTATGGCCGACAGAAGCAAAAACAAAGAGATTCTGTTTGCTCACAAAGCTATTTTCCAGACGGACTTTTTCAGGAAAAAAATGGACATCATTAAGAAAGGGCGGTCAACTCCGAAGCTAGCAAGCCTGTTACAGCCGGGAAAATGGTGTGTGGGGAACTTTCAGCGCGCTAACTTAGCTCCACAAGCAAATAGTATATTGTTGTTTTGATTTAAAGCCATTTTCAAAACGGACTATGCCAGAAATATGACAGGACAGGCTCGACTTTCATCATTAGCTTTGATGCCGATAGGAAAGAAGGAAGAAAGAAAGGAGGATGAATATTGTGTAAAAAGGATTTTTGGTAAGTAAAATTACAAATATGGCTATATTCCTAAATAATATTTCAATTTTGGGCCAAGTTCTGATATCTGAAAAGCTCCAGTGTTTGTATTTAAGCTCCAGTGTTTGTATTTAAGCTCCAGTGTTTGTATTTAAGCTCCAGTGTTTGTATTTAATCACAAAATGCTGCTAGGAAGTGGATTTTACTCCAGTTTAATTTTTGGCGTTTCACCATTGACGTCCATCGCTGTCTTTTCCCGGGAAAAATCACCCCCCTGGCCTGGTTGTAATGTCTCAAAAGCTCCAGTATTTGTATTCAATCATTAAATGATGCTAGGAAGTGGATTTTACCTAATTTTAGTGCATTTTTTGTCATTTCACGTATGGACGTTGTTGGAGTAATCATTATTATAAATGTGTTTGCAATGAATATAAAGCCTTATAATATACATGTTTACTATATTAATCAATATATTTGCTTATTAGGAATAGTAATGCTCATCCTAAATGTGTAACTATATTAAACAATATATATATATGTGTTGATCGCTTTCAACGAAGACAAACGCTTACGCCAAGGTCGCTCTCCAGGACAGCTGGGTCCAGCGAGAGATACGAGTTCGCAAGGACATAAAACAATACACTAAGTTCTTGCTCCGAGGACTGAGTACTGGAAGATACACCTCAACCCTTTCCCCCAGATGCAAGTTCGCAATGAAGATCGGTGAAGGACGCTTAAATTGTTGTTGGGTCAGCGGATGGCTATCAAGCATATTGTTTTAATTTGTGACGCTAGTATGACGCTAGGTTTGCTTGATTATAGAATTGTTTTGTTTCTTGCTTACGCAATTGGATCGAGTCGATAACCTTGTAATTGTTTTGATTTGAGGCCTTAAATGGGCAGGACATAATGCCACTCGTTAGAATAATCTTGGTCGGCCGAGCGGTCCGGATGTATTCTCTTCTTGCAAGAATTAAATGGTGAGATGTGACTACAGATGCCTTTTTTATTGAAAGCTGAATTGGAAAAACCTAAGGATAAACCTACAATTGGATGAACCTAACAGACGTATTGACGTTCATCGCTGTCTTTTTACCGGGGAAATGATACTCTGGGCCCGGTTCTGATGTCTAAAAAGCTCCAGTATTTGTATTTGATCAATAAATGCTGTTTTTGGCTGGATTTTACCCCATTTTCAGGCAATGTTTGCCCGTACGCCATTGACGTTCATCGCTGTCTTTTCCTGGGAAAATCACCCCATGGCCTGGTTTTAATGTCTGAAAAGCTCCAGTATTTGTATTTAATCATGAAATGCTGCTAGGAAGTGGATTTTATCCCATTTTTGTGCATTAATTTATTGATTATTTTTTATGTGTCGCAGCTGTAGCTGCAGTCGTAGTTTTTGAGGGTTGGATTGATACGTTGAAGGCGCTACCAGAAAATGCACCGCCCGCCACTGATACATACATATATGTATATATGTGTGTATATATATATGTATATATGTGTATATATGTATATATATATATATATATGTATATATGTATCTCTCTCTCTCTCTCTCTCTCTCTCTCTCTCTCTCTCTCTCTCTATATATATATATATATATATATATATATATATATATATATATATATATATATATATATATATATATATATATATATATATATATATATATATATATTACTAAACACCCATTTGAATATAAAATATTTTGGGCAGAAATACAAGTTGCAATTGACCAGCAATTGAGAGACAAAAATAATAGAGACATGATTTGTTCCAATAGCCCATTCTATGTGATAATCTTTTTGTATAGACTTTAACATCTTTTTTGAAAGGCAAAATCAGTCTTGCAAATTCAATGGTGATAAAAAGAGAAAAGTCATTTGCTAATATTTAAAAATCTAACAGGATTTTTTTTTTTAATGTGTGTGTATTTGAATGTTCGGAGAGTATCCCACTTTTCATCAATACCATGGAGATCGACGATAGCAAAATTTAATTGATAAATCACCAAAGAGGAAACGATTTTTGTGAATGTAAACAGTTGTTTTTATTATGCTTTAATAGACTCAACTATTGTAGAAAGTGGCGACATTTGGAGATTTGGAATTAACGCGTATTTGAAATGCTTTCTGTTCAGGTTTAATGAGTGGACATTACAATTAGCTACAGCTATACAGTGTACTGCAAATATTTTGTTTATGAATAATAATTTCTAAGGAACGATTTGACCATAAATATTAAGGTATTGTTTTCTGTTTAAATCATGTTTGTCACAATTCCCAAGTCAAAAGTTATAAAGACAGGTTTCTGGGGATTAAGTTAAATGTTGTTTTGTTTGATTTTTTTTTCAGAATTCTGATTAGTGAAGAAGGCTACCTTCACTTATCAATGTCTAAAATTAACTGTATTTTTTTTAAAAATTGTTTTCATCTTTTGATGTTGCAGTGGATAATTGATAGAAATTTAACTAGATTTTTATTTTTAACTATTTGAAAAACATTGATTAAGGATGGTTTGTAGGAGATGATAAACAAACTACAAAGACAAATTAATGTTAAATTCTTGCAAAAGGCTACTAGAGTGGGGTATTTTAATTCCAAACAACTGGTTTAATATGTAACACGATACATATTATTGAATGACTTTGGAGTCCTTGATTAGTATGCATTTTATTGTTACGTGGTTTAATTGCTGTAAAGGGCACAGTTATATAGCCAGGCTTAAAATATTAATCATTGCAAATGGGAATTTGTTGGTTCAATTCTATTAAGAAATAAAAATGTATTCATTTGTTTCTGAATGTTAACTGATGTGAATATAACATGTTCACTGGTGACAAGTAGTGAATTTGCATATGGGGGAAGCCAGTTTGGCTATTTATTACGGTAAAAATGATGAGGGGGAAAAACTGAATGAAACGGTGTCCCGTTACGAAAGCAGTAAACGACAAGCCAATTTTTTTCCACTGAAAATGCCTTTGCTAACTTTACCTGTGTTGAACCTTACAGGGCATGGTCTGAATCTGGGTGCGGTAAATGAGACATGGTGTATCCATGTTCCAAGACAAACGGTGCCACTGATTCCACGTTTTGACCTATGGTGGTGATGTGGTGCAAATAAATTACTATATAACTCCTGTCAAAAAGGAACAGGACTATGTGCTTTGGTTTCACTGCTTTTACCATTAACTGTTTTTCCATCTACAGTCGAGGAGATATAATTGACGGCTCAGAATTTCGGTGCGGCGGCTGGCCTCTCCCGACGGCGTTGAGCCTCATCGAGGGATGGCATTCCGACTTACAATGATGCAATTTGTATCCCAAGAGGCATACCAGATGAGTATGGGTTGGCTGAACAAATTACAGGAGGTTGGGAGTCTAATTTTATTTGGGCTACTCCAAATAAAATATGTATAGGATAAACGACATTCACTACAATATCCCAAAACTTGGAAATTATATTTGTAGGAATGAAGGAATAGCTGGCAGCCACCAGTCTCATGGTTTCCAGGACCAAGCGGTTGATATGCGGTTGAAAATGAGTACCGGACTTTATGATGGCGGCGCGCACGGGTGCAGCGGCTCTATGCTCTCCAGTTTGGTGTTTTGTTTTTCTCAATCTTATCGTTATTTACTAACATGTGCGAGGCAAACTGATAAGTTTATCCTTAGGTATTTCCAAAGTCACCTTTCAATAAAAGAGGCATCTGAAGTCACATCCTTTAATTCTTGCAAGAAGAGAATAGATCCACCCGCGTGTCCGGTCAAGATCATTCTAATAACTCGATGTCTCTCTCGCTAACTTATTCATAAGATTTTAACACCATGCCCCAAAGAAGTCTAAACATTTTTAGAGTCTCATAACAATTGTAGGTCTGTCGAATCTTCCCAAGAGAGTTTTGATGTGAACCATCCTGTGAAGCTGATGCTTCCCAAAATAATCCACAGTTCTTGTTGTGAGCCATCCTGAGAAGCCGATGCTTCCCAAAACAATCCACCGTTCGATGTGAACCATCTTGATGCTTCCCAAAACAATCCACAGTTTGATGTGAACCATCTTGATGCACAGTTCTCTTGATGCACAGTTCTCTTGATGCACAGTTCTCTTGATGCACAGTTCTCTTGATGCGAACCACAGTCATTACTTTTGCAAGAGATGTATTAAAATGCCCTTGGTATTAATGTCAATAACTCTCAAATTAAAGCAAAGCGTTCTTCACATATATAATGATTAATATTGATACACATCTATAATAATGATAAACCTAACATTCCCCCCTGTTATTATATATTTGTACGCAATCCCATAATCATTTTTTATTTATGACAAATACAAATACACTTGGGGGAAGTCCGTTGTCTCGATCTTTACCAGAATTCACCTTACTTGCATATCTGGCCTGAAAAAGGAAGAACAAAATCATTCTCGTTCAACTCATTTTCATTATTTGCATAATCCTGGACATCAATGTTATCACCAGTAGGCTGTCTAATAAGCAGATACAATCCTTGTAATTCGGAATTTGTTAGAGCTACTGTATCAACCCTAAGTCGGTCTAGCAAAAAGCGTAAGCAGGGGATAAGACAATACCCACACATTGTCAAAGTATTAGCCAAAACAGCTATTGATATCATCTCGGTGAAGGCCAATTTTTTACATTTGCCGAAGCCCTTATCCCACCAGTCTGCCAGAAGGTGGACCGTTCCACTCCAGAGTGCCTCCTCGTTTCCGGTTCAGGGTCTGCAAGCCTTCAACGGCCCAGGTTAGGGACCCATTGGGGGACGTGTTGTTGAGTGCAACATTTTCAAACATTGCATACGCCCCCTGCTCCCTCAAGAGCACATCAACCGTTAGAAGCATATCAACCGCATTGCGGTCCTGGAAAGTCATGAGACTGGTTGAGGCTGCCAGCTGTTCCTTCATTGCAAATCCAATTTCTTTTTTTTTGACATTGTAATGGACGTTGTTCATCCTATTTGTGTTTTTATTTGGCGTAACCCAAAGAAAAATAGACTCCTGCTGCAATTTGGCAAACCAACCCATAAGTCGGATCGCCATCCCTCGATGAGGCTCAACGTCGTCGAGAGAGGCCAATCGCTGCACCGAAATTCCGAGCCGCCAATTGTATCTCCTCCACTCTAAAACAGATACTGGTAAAACAGTGAAACCAAAGCACATAGTCCTGTTTCTTTTTTACAGGAGTTATATAATTTATTTGCCCCACTTCACCACCTTAAGCCAAAACGTGGAATCAGTGAGACCGTTTGTCTTGGACAATGGGCACACCATGTCTCATCTACCGCACCCAGATTCAGACCATGCCCTGTAAGGTTCAAACAGGTAAAGTTAGCGCAGTGGAAAAATTGACTTTTCATTCACTGCTTCTGTAATAGGATAGACACCGTTTCAATATTTTTCCTTTTCTTTACAAGGAGGACACTTTTTTCTTTTGTAAAAACACTTTCCCCAAAGAATGGTGATTGAGGGAGATGTTATATCCGAGCGCATTTTCCCTCGTCTGGTCGTTTGTTTTAACCCTTTGTAAGAAGGTTTAGTCTCAATTGAAATGTTTGAACCATTGAAACCATATGGAGACAATAAAACCAATATACAAAGTTCTTTCCAATTAATATTGGAGTGTTTGCATTTTATTGGGTCAGAAAGTTTATCTTACCTGTCTCAAATGTTTCAACTGAGGGTACCTTCTTTCAATGCAAAACGTGGCTCCATATCCCCTTCTCGGCGTGCTAGTGCTTCTTCTTTATACTGCAGGTTGAGCACCACCGTTGGTCCAGTCCGTTTCCTGTTGGAGAAGAACAGTCTCCTTCTGCTAACCCAATTTGAATGCGTTTCCTTAAAGATATTTCCAGTTCCAATTGTGCAGTGAATAATGGCGATTTGTATGGTCTACTAAATGGGATTTCCCTATGTTGTTGTCCTGTTGAACTTGTTATGTAGGCATTGATTTCATAACGAGATATGGAACCTTCTGTCCATCCAGCCAAAAATTTTGTTAACACAATTTGGGTGCCATTATCACTATAAATCAATGGTTCTTTGGAATTTCAGATTATGCACTGATATGCCAAGCACAGGTTAAGCATGCTCTGCCACCAACTTAACCCTATAAGTTGTGTAGTGGCACCGTACCATCCCCCTGTCGAGACATAGGACTTCCCACGACTGACGTGAGGATGCTCTTCATTGACTATAGCTCAGCCTTCAACACCATAAAACCGGACATTCTGACTGACAAACTCTCCCACCTTGGACTATCCTCTTCAATCTGCTGCTGGATAAAGAACTTCTTGACCACCCGACCACAGACTGTTAGACTTGGTCCCCACTTCTCTTCCTCCATTACACTAAGCACTGGCTCCCCTCAAGGCTGTGTACTGAGTCCTCTTCTGTACTCCCTGTACACATACGACTGTACACCCACCCACCAGTCTAACGCCATCATCAAATTCACTGACGACACCACTGTGGTCGGACTCATCTCAGGAGGGGATGAGTCGGCTTACAGAGATGAGGTCAACAATTTGTCTTCGTGGTGCTCGGTGAACAATCTCACACTGAACACCACGAAAACTAAAGAAATAATCCTGGACTTTCGCAGACACGGCACAGATCTGGCCCCACTCCTCATTAATGGAGTATGTGTAGACAGGGTCCAGTCCTTTAAATTCCTGGGGGTCCACGTCACGGATAAGCTCTCATGGTCTACAAACATCACGGCAGTGGTGAAGAAGGCTCAGAAACGACTCCATTTCCTCAGGGTACTTAGGAAGAACAACTTGGCCACCAAGCTTCTGATAACCTTCTATAAAACCACTGTAGAGAGCATCCTGGCGTACGGCATCACAGTGTGGTACGCTGGAAGCACGGCGGCAGACAAAAAGGCCGTGCAGAAAGTGATTAACACTGCCCAGAGGATTGTCGGCTGCTCTCTGCCCTCACTGGAAGACATTGCCAGCCCTCGTTACCTCAGCAGAGCCAAGAACATCATAGGGGACCCTTACCACCCTGGTCACAATCTGTTCCAGCTGCTGCCCTCTGGAAGACGCTATAGGTCCCACAAAGCACGGACAAGTAGGCTTAAGGACAGTTTTTTCCCCACATCCATCAGAAATCTAAACTCGCGGTAACATAACACACATTCCCTTCTGCGGTAATATGAAAAGATGTTTGGGTGGTGATCTGCCTCCTACTAGCTGACGGAAGTATGGTAAGTGAAAGACAGTGAGAGGTAAGCGAGAGGTAAGCGACCTGTATCCACAACAGCAGAATGCCAAATTACAAGTCCGTACTAGATTTAGGTCTTTTGCCGAGTAAACGTAGCTTATGGAGAAGCACCATCAATTTCGTCACACGCAGTTTCTGCGTGTGATGAAATTGATGTAAAGGTTGGCGGAGTCCTGGTTATGTTGAACAAAGAAGCGAACTAAAAGGAATGAAAGTGTAAAAGTGTGAAAGGAAATACATTTTAACTACAACAAAAAAATCGAAAAATAATGTAACAAAAAGCGACGTAAAAATGCAAAAACAAGGTTCTGATCAAACCAAAACGTGGATGCAGATGGCAGGGCAAAGAGAAAAGAGCAGAAAGATATTGTTATACAGTGCCAAGATACTGAAAGGGCTCGATATAAAGAAAAAAAATAGAATAAAACTATAAACGCATGCAAGTAATCTTCATATGAATAGATAAATAAGATATAAGTACGCTGTGACGCGTTCATAAATCTCGATTGTAGCGCAATATAAGACTAGAAACGACTAAGAAATATACTTAGGCGGACAAATAAGATAAGAAGATATATATATATATATATTAGGCCTGTTAAGAAACAGTGGCCCCCTGTTCAGCCCACTCCTCGTAACAGGCTCCACTCGCAAGCAGGGAGCACGACGAGGGGGGGGGGAAGGGGGATGGATAGAAAGAGAAAGAGACAGAGATGGAGGGACAGAAAGAGACAGAGAAAGTTGACAGAGAGTTTTAGAGAGATGTAGAGAGAGAGATAGATAGTTGATAGTGTTATGATATATTAGTAAAACATTATGGGTCCTTTATTAAACACTGAAATTTATATTAGGAAATGCCTAGTGAAAGGTTATTTTCCCTAAATTTTAATTGAGGTGACAGTGAGCACAGAAAATGGCTCTTATTTTAAATAAAACCGTCTTCTTAGAGCGGATAGGAATTAAGCCAGAGCTTTAACTATTGGTTTTAGCAATATAAGAGTGATTTGCAATTTAGACTTAAGTATTAAGAATCATCCAAATTATTAATAATATCAAACATGGAGAAAACAATGCAGAAATGGCATTCATCCAAATTATTAAGTAAATTAAACCTGGCTGGATTAGATAAAATAAT
Organism: Stigmatopora argus; assembly: GCF_051989625.1. Classification (NCBI taxonomy): domain Eukaryota; kingdom Metazoa; phylum Chordata; class Actinopteri; order Syngnathiformes; family Syngnathidae; genus Stigmatopora; species Stigmatopora argus. The sequence continues at coordinate 20,518,331 of NC_135392.1, read as the reverse complement.
TGATTTAGGATAGGCATGATTTCTCTAGGACGGAAGAGGCATGGAATGTTTTTAAGTGCACAAAAAGCATTCCTTGTTTTGCCCGGAGCAGGTGAAATATGCTTTAGCGTGGGTCATATTAATGACTATTAGAATATTAATTGCATTAGCATCAAACAGTTGATGTCAACCAAATGAACCTAGAAAGAAATTAACCTATTTCTTTTGAGAATGATTAGGCTGATAGCATAGCAAAAAGGTGGTAGGCTGCCAAGAAGCCCCAGACTGGGGATGGCGCTCTCCACTAGTAAAAATTGCAGACCACTGATGTCTGAATGAGTGTGAACATGAATGGTTGTTTGTTTGTCTTTTTGTGTTTTTGATTGGCCGACCACCAAGATATAATTAATCAATCAGATATCAAGGTGGAAAATGATTTAGAAATTTGAAATCAATTTTTGATGAAAATTATGGAAAAAATTTTAGTCCAATGAAATTTTTAATGGTAAAAGCAGCAGTACTCCAAATGTGAAATTTGAAGTGGAGAAACAAATCTGCTATGCAAAATTTAGGAGCACTGAGAAAAAAAACAAAGACAGTGCTTGATACGAAATTCCAAAGTACTATTGATTTATTGTGATAATGGTATCCAAATTGTGTTAACAGAATAATTGACTGAATTGACAAAAGTTTCCATATTTCGTTCCGAAAAAAAAAATGGAAATCCAATTTAGTGGAATGTACCAAACGCCATTATTCACTACACGATTGGAACTGGAGGATGAGGCTAATCATATGTCTGCATAAAAAAAAAACTTTAAAGAAACGCATTAATTTTGGGTTGGCAGAGGGAGATCGTGTTTCTCAACAGGAAACATGGAGAGCAACCCAGGATAAGAGTGTCCGTGCAAGTGTTCCTGACCAACCAGCAGACATGAAAATAGCGGATCCATTTTGTGCACTGTAAGAAGGTTCTCTCAGTTGAAACGTATGAGGAGACAGGTAAGATAAACTTTTTGACGTAATCAGACAAAATGGCAAGCACTCCAATATTGATTGGAAAGATTATTGCTCGGGGAGCAATGCTGTAAGCCATAAGGAATTTTTTATATTGGTTTTATTGTCTCCATAAAAAAAATGAAAGTGTTTCAATTGAGACCAAACCTTCTTACAGATAGTTAAAGTAAACAATTGAGACTAGATTTTCTTACATATTTTTAAAGTAAACAATTAGAGAGAAAAGAGAAACTACAATGGATAGAAATGTAACTAGAATTTAATTTTATGCCTGACTATTGAAAAATATTGATTAAGAAAGTTTTATAGGAGATGATTGGCAAACTCCGAAGACAATGGAATGTTACATTTGATAATAAGACTACTAGTTTGGGATATTTTGAATTACAAAACAACTGAGGTTAATATGCAACGCGATACACATTGTTAATTGAATTGGGACTTGATTTAGTATGCATTTTAAAAGTAATGGGCTTTAATTGCTCTAAAGGACAATTATGCTAGAAATATTGACCCTGACAAACAAGGGGTGGTTACATTTTAGTGGGTTCAATTCTATTCAGAATTATAAATGTGTGCATTTTGTTTCTGGATATTAATTGATGTGAATCTAAACTGTTACAGAGAACGGGAAAGCTGTTTTCCTGAGGAGAAAGCAGCCTGGTTTGCTTTTTGTATTTTTCCTATTCTTAGTATGATTAGTTAATTTGTGTAATTGTAGGAAAGGAAAAAACAAATATAGTTCTTGATCTTAACAAGGAAGCAGTGATCAAAATAGAATATCAGCTAGCATGTTTAATTTTGACTGATAAGGCATTTAGATTTTCACAAACATAGTGATGGAATAAGTAAGAATGTTGCGATTTTTGTTCATTGGGGTATTAAGCCCAACCAAATAGCTGTAAGCAAATGTTAAGCAGCATACACAACAACAAAACTGAGCCGATCTCAAGAACAGTCTGCAGACGAACTGTACAAAGCTAAAGGCCTACCGTGCCTACCAAAAATGTATTCCAAAATTGAGCCATAAATGTCTCAACAGGGGGGATATTTGATGAACAGGTATAAATACCTATTTTAAAATTTTTGTAGGAACTGTTTAATTTGTTATTTTATTGATCTGTAAAGAACATGGGATCTCCAGAATCATCTGGAGTGACAATGGAGCTCATTTTTTCAAACAGCATAGTGCAAAACATGGCAAAATAACTGGTAGAGCGAACAAATTGTACGATAAAACCAAGGCTTAAGAAAACCATGGAAGAGATAAAGAAGCCATGGCCAGAACGCCTAACACTGGTAAAAACGTATATGAAGATAGTGCCACCTAGCTCGAGATTAACACCTTTTGAGATAGTTCTTGGAAGACCATTCCAACTTCCTTTATGGGAAGATGACCCATGACGAGAGACTAAGGAAGGAGAGAAACTTATCCAAAGAACATGTAAGCTGCCGTGATCTTTTTGCCTATCTTGCAGGAGGTGGTGAAGCCAGGTGACTGGATCCTGATCCGAGTCATAAAAATGAAGTCCTGGTTCGCTCCACGATGGGAAGACCCATTCGTGGCCTAACTCACCAACCTCCACAGCAGCAAAGATCGCTGAAAAGTCAAAGTCGATTCACCAACCTCAGGTCAAGGTAGTTCGAGATACAGGTGACTCTGAGTAGACTGTAAGTCGGACGGTGTCAAAACCCTTGTCCGTGAAGAAACTCATCTGACGTGTACTCACCAGCCACGAGCACCCCTCACTTAACCCTGACCTCCCATAGACTTTGTACCTCTATACAGAAGCCACAGTGAAAGCTGTTGCCACCCACATCACAGTGACTGGACTGTCAGTGACAGCCTGGGCGTGTCTGCCCACAGAGACTCGAGTTGGAAAACAAGTGATGTCTGCTCCTGAGAGGTCACTGTAGCAGGAAACGTCCTGCCTCAGCACTGGAATGGCAGAGCCAAGCGGTCCGCTCTTGGATGGGGCGATGGGGACCCAACCTACATCGACAGCATCGGGGTTCCCCGAGGTGTACCAGATGAGTATAAGCTCGCTGACCAAATGGCAGCTGGTTTTGAATCATTCCTGTGTTGGTGGTGTACTATTAACAAAAATGTGGACAGAATCAACTACATCCATTACAAAGTGCAACGACTGGGGAACAGGACGGAGGAAGGGTTTGCAGCCATCCATGAACAGTTGTCGGCTACCTCCTTGATGGCCTTCCAGAACAGGATTGCTGTTGACATGCTCCTGGCAGAGAAAGGTGGCGTGTGCTCCATCTTTGGCGACCAATGCTGCACGTTCATCCCGAACAACACAGCGGCTGACGGGAGCTTAACCAAGGCCCTGGAGGGCCTTCGATCCCTCAACAGCAAGATGAAGGAACATTCTAGAATCAACACCTCAATGTGGGACGAATTTGGTAGCATGTTTGGCAGATACAAACAGTTGGTTGTATCAGTTCTAATGTCAATCGCTGTTTTTGCTGCCATTCTCACAACTTGTGGATGTTGTTGTATTCCCTGTATTCGTGCGTTATGTCAAAGATTAATAACAAATGCCATAGAACCAGTCAAATCAGAAATGTATGCCTTATTGACATCTGGAGGCGAACCATGGGACGATGACGATGACGACGACGACGGATCTGGGGATGATGAGGAAATGCAGTTCATGGGACTGCCTGACCTGTTCAAAGGATCCTAAAGACTATGGCATTGATTTTTGAGTGTAACGTTTTTCTGTTATTTTGGTGATCCTGTGATGCGAAAATCTGAAAAGAAGAGGTCATGGGTGATGATATTTTATAGCAGAATCCGGATAAACAGGGGGAAATGTTGGAATTATTGTAAATAAGTTATCCTGATTCTGGTATGACTGTTGAAATGCTTGTTAATAGAATTAGGAGTGTCTTGAGCCCTGGGGGAAAGTTTCACCTTATTCAACAAAGAGGAACTGCCCCAGGGGTCTGCCCGCCTGTTCGAACCATTGTGTGAAGATTGCGGGAGATAGGGAAAGAGACTGTAAAGGTGTTACCTTAAAAGAGCATATGGTCATGATCAAAGAACCTTTTGTAACTGGGAGAGAACTCCCTCTTTTCTTTGATCAGCTTGAAACTTCCTGTAACTTGGACAATAAGACTTGGCGAGAGGAGACATCTTCAGAGTGTGTCGGAGGATTGCGACCGAGCACTCCCTGTCCCTCTCACGGCAAATAAAGTTGACTCAATTCTCTGTGCTTTTCCTTCTTTCAGATTGGTGATACAAATGTCTGGTGTTTAAACCTAACAGATTCTCATTCCCCAAATACTCCAGAATTCCTGCTCCAACACATTTTGTCAAAACCCAAAGCGACAAACAATCTGTTTCTTTAGCCAGATTTTGGAACTTGGAGAAGTGTTCCTTTCCCCTTTATCTAAGCTCGTTCTTGCCAATCATTATCACTGTAACATTTAAGTGCATTAACCCCATAATTGCAATGCTGTAAGTTTTAAGCTAAAGTTCTCTTAATTTGTATGCCCTTAAAGCAATAGAAAGCAACGTCATTTGGTTGTATCAATTTTATCAATGCTTATCCAATCCGTAATATCCTAATAGTCATCAAGATGCCCCACGCCAAAGCATATTTCACCCGCTCAGGGCAAACAGGGAATGTTCTTCTGTGCACTTGAAAAACACTCCATGTTTCTTCAGTCCCAGGGAAATTATGCCTATCCTAAATCAATTATTTTATCTACCCCAGCCAGGTACAATTTACCTCATTATTTGGATGAATGCCATGAATTTTCTCATGCCATTTCTGCATTGTTAATTTCATGCCTGATATGATTAACAATCAAATAACTCTCAATACTTAAGATCTAATTTGCAAATCACCTCATACAATGTTTACTTAAGTTAAGAGCTATTTCCTATAGCTCTCTGTTACCACAATAAAAATCTACAATAATTAAATAAGAGAAATCAACCTTTTACGAGGCATTTCCTAATTACAAATGTTTAGTAAATGAGCCACAAATTTTCACCAAAATGCTATAATATGGTAAATTTTCTCATCCCTTTTTCTTTAATTAGCCATTTTTATGTTAAAGTATTTTGAACAAACCAACCATTCAAAAACAGTATTAATATTATTTTATCCTCCAAAAGCTACTTTTCTTTAATTAAGAGCCCTTTGAAATCCACAAATTGGTCAAAAATGGCTAAATTGCTCTATTCCAAATTCCAAAGCTTTTACCAAATCAATCTGTACCAAACAGATTTTCTATCACCTTAAAATATATTTCTGTTTAAAACCTGAAAAATGAATGCGATAGTAATCGCATAACCCTGAATTTCTTGCAGACCATATTTTGCTCTTATTATGAAATGTTCAAACGGAAGCGCGCCCTTAGCCGCTAACTGTGACCTTCACGCTCGCTGCAAAAGCAGCATTCTTATCTTGAAATGTCGCCTCTTTTTTCCTGTGCACAATTATAACGCTTTTTAGAGAAGACTACCATTAATAAGCTAAATTTATTCCTCTTCCGATATCCAACTATATCACAATATTTTGCCAAGACTCCATTATCAAAATATGCTTCAAGCACAACTATCTCATAGCAAACGCCATTTTTGCCCTCAAGTTTGCTTCAGCACCCCCAAGGCCAATTATTGTAATGTCTTCAAGGAAAGGGGTCCAAAAAAATTTAGTCACTTGTGCGGTCCGCGCGCATATTGAATGCCTAACACCGTCAAATTGGCCGCCCCGCGGCCCACATGTTTCATTCCAATCTAATCAGCAGCTGCAGCAACAGAGCGCTTCGACGCATGATTTGGCAAGTCTAGAGTATCTTTGCCCGCTTTGAGACTGACAAATCAGACACAGTCTCAACACCCCCACCACCACCCTGCAGCAGTACACTGAAGTTTCAGGCACATGAAGTGAGACTAGTAATGCGGTCTGTGAACACCAGGAAGGCTGCTGGCCCTGACTGAGTACCTGGGAAGGTGCTCAAAGCCTGTGCTGACCAGCTGGCTGGAGTTTTCACAAAATTTATCAATTGTTCCCTGCAACAACCCATCATTCCATCCTGCCTGAAATCTGCCACCATTATCCCTGTGCCTAAAAAGCCAACCATTGACAGCCTGAATGACTATAGGCCTGTTGCACTCACGCCTTTGATCATGAAGTGCTTTGAAAAGTTGGTCGCCCGCCATATCAGGAATACAATCCCTCTCTCAGTTGACCCTCACCAGTTTTCTTATAGAGCAAGTAGGTCCACTGAGGATGCTATCGCCATAGCTCTACACACAGCACTGAGCCACCGGGAGCACCATGGGAATTGCGTGAGAATGCTTTTCATTGACTATAGCTCAGCCTTCAACACTATAATACCAGACATTTTGACTGACAAACTCTCCCACCTTGGACTATCCTCTTCCATCTGCTGCTGGATAAAGAACTTCTTAACCAACCGACCACAAACTGTTAGACTTGGTCCCCACCTCTCTTCCTCCATTACACTGAGCACTGGCTTCCTTCAAGGCTGTGTACTGAGTCCTCTTCTATACTCCATGTACACATACGACTGTACACCAACCCACCAGTCTAACTCCATCATCAAATTTGCCGATGACACCACTGTGGTCGGACTCATCTCAGGAGGGGATGAGTCGTCCTACAGAGATGAGGTCAACAAACTGTCTTTATGGTGCTCGGTGAACAATATCACACTGAACACCAGGAACACTAAAGAAATAATCCTGGACTTTCGCAAACACAGCATAGATCTGGCCCCACTCCTCATAAATGGAGTGTGTAGATGGTCCAGTCCTTTAAATTCCTGGGGGTCCACGTCACGGATAAGCTCTCCTGGTCTACAAACACCACGGCAGTAGTGAAGAAGGCCCAGAAACGACTCAATTTCCTCAGGGTATTCAGGAGGAACAACTTGGACACTATGCTTCTGGGAACCTTCTATAGAGCCACTGTGGAGAGCATCCTGGCATACTGCATCACAGTGTGGTATGCTGGAAGCACGGCAGCAGACAAAAAGGCCATGCATCTACTATCATAAATTGGACAAATTAAATTTACTAGATTAAAAGGTTACAATCGAGTTAATAATGTAAAGAATTGATCGCTGAATGACTTAAGAGATGTTTAAGAGATATTTAATAACTAACTTAATACCCTTGCGGATGCAACAAGTCAGATGTTTAGAAACTGGTATAATTGTTTCAATCAGATAAGGATATCTACAATAAATAGACAATACTTCTCACTGTCATTTAATTTGATAATATCCATACGGAGTCTTTGAAATGGATATATTTTTATGGGATTGACCATGCCTTGGCCATGTATTGCCCTGCTCAAACAATTCCTTCCAAGAAATGTTATGTTCAGAAAACAAATTACCCCAAAAGTTTAGTGGCACTGCATTCAGCCCAACACCCCATGGGTCAATAATATTGACTTAAACTTTCTTGGATGGGCTATTATATTGACTCAATATAATAGCCCATCCAAGAAAGTTTATCTACAAATTTGGCTCTTTTTTCCCCAGTGCTCCCAAATCCCCATTTCGTAGAGCAGCTTATTTGTTCATTCACACCTTCATTTTCAAATTTGGACTTTGCTGCTGCATTTCATTAAACTTTAATATGTTAAAATATTTCTGCCATAATCTATTGCTGCCAGCCCTGACAAGGGCTTATTAGCAATTTCAGAAATCGATTCCAAATTCCCTAATATTTTCCACATTGATATCTGACCAATTGATTATATCTTGGTGGCCAGCCAATCAAAAACACAAGAAGACAGACAACCATTCATGCTCACACTCACAGCCAGGGGTAATTTAGAGTGTTCAACCAGCCTAGCATGCACAATTTTGGTTTGTGGGAGGAAAATGGTACCTAGAGAGAACCCACAAATTCTCGGGGGGCATCATGCGTACTCCACATACTAGGTTAGAACCCACCCAGGACTCAATAGTCAATCTCAGAACTGTGTACTCGATGCGCCAACCACAAGTCCATTGGGCCTGCCATCCCCATAAAGGGCTTTATGCAAAATCATTCCCAAAGTTAATAGGTAATTAATTTATTAGATGGGTGCGCCATACATTTACAAATATAAATTTGTTTTGGAAGTCGACTGCAACCATTACTCATTGACAGTAAGACAGCATGATAACTGCCATGTCAGTGGCTGTGATTAACCTTTTGTAAAGCTATAGAAAGCTAACTAATCTAGTTGACATTAATTGTTTAATTCTTATCCAATCCGTAAATATTCTTATTGTCACCAATATGACGCATGACAAAGCATATTCCACCTGCCCAGGACAGAACAGGGAATGTCTTCCGTGCACTGAAAACACTCAATTTCTCCCAGTCAACAATATGGGGGTGATTTGCAAATTAATCCCTAATGAGGATAAAGTGGATCAGAAAATGAGATGAGATAATTAAAACCCAATATCACTGGCTGAATTCTTCCTGCAACCGAGTCGTCTCACCCCCACCAGGAGACGATGTTTACTGCGTAGCTCGTTGTTAAAACAATTAAAACCAACAATAAGAAAATTAGAGAAAAATAACCTTTCACTAGGCATGTCCCAATGATAAATTTTAGTGTTTGATAAAATTACTCACTAATTGTTGCCAATAAGCCATAATATTTTCAATGTTCTCATCCTTTCCTCTCCAAACAACTAATCACTAATGTTAAAGTATTTTTGAATAAACAACCCATTCAAAACCAATATTAATAAATATTTTCATCCCCGCGGCCCGGTGGTACGAGTGGTTAGTGTAATATATTGATAATGATAGTTGCCTCGGGTTATGGAAGAGTGTTTAACCACGCCACCTGGAGCCGTGGGGTAGCACAGCGTAACCCGGACGTAGTAGTGTTGTGTGTCCGGTTTGTGTGTGTGTGTGTGTTGTTGGACTGTGGCAATAAAGAGCTACACGTGTTTTACCCTGGCTCCGCCGTCTATTGCTGTTATGGATATATTAACAGTTATATAAACTGCAAAGTTATTACAGTGGCGACAAGGATGGGATCCCTTTCCAGCGGTAGGGATTAAAAGTTTCGGACGAGGAGATTAAGGCGTTACAAGGAGGTAACGTGACTTTGCAGACTAGGATTAGCACGAGTGCTAAGCTAACGGCGGCGCTGCATCATGGCCAGATTCCTGGGAAATCTCGGCGAATACGAAGCAGTTAAAGAAGATTTTGAATCTTACTTGGAACGTTTTGAGCAATGGATGATCATCAACGAAGTGGAGGAAGGTAAAAAAACCAACGTGTTCCTGTCTATAATAGGTGCAGAGGCCTACGGACTGTTGAAGGGCCTTTGCATACCAGAGAAGCCTAGTAGCCTCTCATATGAGGTGCTAAGTGGAAGATTAGCATCTCATTACAACCCGAAACCGCTGGTGATCGCGGAGCGATTCAAGTTTCAAAAGCGGAATCAGAGAGAGAACGAGTCTGTGTCGGATTATATTGTGGCGTTGAAGCAGCTATCCAGCCACTGCGAATTTGGTCTCCAGTTGGACGAAGCAATGAGAGACAGATTTGTTTGTGGATTGAGAGTGGAAGCTATTCAGAGAAGATTACTCACGGAGCAAGATCTAACATTTAAAAAAACATGTGAACTGTCGTTGTCCATGGAGATGGCATCAAAGAGTACGTTGGAGTTCGCTAGCAAAATGGAAGAACCTGCCACATTAAATAAGATTGACCAGGAAAAGACAAGCAAAAGTGCGTGGAAATACCAACCAGCCACCAGCGATTGGAAAAGTAAAACCACAAGTGGAAAATTCAGACCACAGAGAAGAGAAAATCATCAACCCTGTTACAGATGTGGACTAAGCAACCACGCCGCTCATGAATGCAGGTATAAAGGAGAGACATGTTACAAGTGTTCAAAAGTAGGACACATAGCAAGGATGTGTAAAACTAAAAATTGGCAAGGACACACACAGTATGTAAAAGGAAATAAAAATGAGACAACAGGAAGTGCAGATGATGAACTGTGGGAGTCATATCGCTTGAATGCCGTGTATCCCACAAATGCTGTCGGGAATTGGAGGAAGGAAATGACAGTACAGGTCATATTAGAAGGAACTCCTCTTGAGATGCAACTGGACACAGGAGCGGCTGTAACACTGGTTTCGGAAATTGTGTATAAGAAGCATCTCTCTCATCTGCCTTTGGAAGTAAGTAAAGTGCAGCTGTCAACTTTTTCCGGAGAGAACATTCCTTTGATGGGACAAGTGACGGCCAAGGTAAAATATGGGACCCAGAGTGGGAAGCTACCATTAGTGATCGTAAAAGGTGACAGACCAGCCCTACTTGGCCGTAACTGGCTCCAAAACTTCAAACTGGACTGGGCACGCATCTTCTCAGTTATACCAGCAAGGGGCGGTAACGACGCAGATGTGGATACAGTGTTGCAGAGACACAAAGCAGTGTTTGCTGAGGAGTTGGGCACTATTCGAAATTTTAAGGCCAACATTACAGTAAAGCCAAATACCAAACCGATCTTCAGGAAGGCCAGACCAGTGCCATATGCATTAAAGAATGCAGTTGAGACTGAGTTAAATCGCCTAGAGAAAGCTGGCATTATCTCAAAGAAAGAACATAGTCAGTGGGCCGCGCCCATAGTAGTGGTACCCAAAGCAGACAAGTCAATTCGTATCTGTGGAGACTATAAGGTCACAGTAAATCAAAGTGTAGAAGAGGAGACCTATCCACTACCAAACGTTGAAGACCTTTTTGCCACCCTAGCTGGAGGCATTCTTTTCAGCAAGTTAGACTTGTCACAGGCTTACCAACAGCTGGAGTTAGGAAAAGACTCAGAAAAGTATTTGACAATAAATACTCACAAAGGACTGTATGTGTATCATAGACTTTCATACGGAGTGTCCAGTGCTCCTTCCATATTTCAGAATGTGATGGACCAGATACTCCAAGGCTTGGAGCATGTCACCTGTTTTTTAGACGACATTTTGGTCACAGGAAAGACAAGAGCTGAACACCTGAGGAATCTGGAGGAGGTACTGAGCCGCCTGGAGAGCTACGGGGTAAGAGTGAAAAGAGCAAAATGTGATTTCATGCAGGAGAAAGTAGAATACCTGGGGCATCTGATAGATAAGGAGGGACTGCACCCCACTGCGACAAAAGTGGCAGCCATCGTTAATGCACCCCAGCCTACAAACGTCACAGAGCTACGGTCTTTTCTAGGACTATTAAACTATTATGGTCGGTTCATGCACTGGCTCCCCTCAAGGCTGTGTACTGAGTCCTCTTCTGTACTCCCTGTACACCTACGACTGTGCACCCACCCACCAGTCTAACGCCATCATCAAATTCGCTGACGACACCACTGTGGTCGGACTCATCTCAGGAGGGGATGAGTCGGCTTACAGAGATGAGGTCAACAATTTGTCTTCGTGGTGCTCGGTGAACAATCTCACACTGAACACCACGAAAACTAAAGAAATAATCTTGGACTTTCGCAAACACGGCACAGATCTGGCCCCACTCCTCATAAATGGAGTATGTGTAGACAGGGTCCAGTCCTTTAAATTCCTGGGGGTCCACGTCACGGACAAGCTCTCATGGTCTACAAACACCACGGCAGTGGTGAAGAAGGCTCAGACACGACTCCATTTCCTCAGGGTGCTCAGGAAGAACAACTTGGGCTCCAATCTTCTGAGAACCTTCTATAGAACCACTGTAGAGAGCATCCTGGCGTACGGCATCACAGTGTGGTACGCTGGAAGCACGGCGGCAGACAAAAAGGCCATGCAGAAAGTGATTAACACTGCCCAGAGGATTGTCGGCTGCTCTCTGCCCTCACTTGAAGACATTGCCAGCCCGCGTTACCTCAGCAGAGCCAAGCACATCATAGGGGACCCTTACCACCCTGGTCACAATCTGTTCCAGCTGCTGCCCTCTGGCAGACGCTATAGGTCCCACAAAGCTCGGACAAATAGGCTTAAGGACAGTTTTTTCCCCACATCCATCAGACATCTAAACTCGCGCTAACATACACACATTCCCTTCTGCGGCATATGAATAGATGTTTGGTTGGTGATCTGCCTCCTACTAGCTGACTTGAAGGAAGGTAAGTGGCAGACAGTGTGCGGTAATCGAGAGGTAAGCGACCTGTATCCACAACAGCGGAATGTCAAATTACAAGTCCGTAACTTACACTTATTTAGGTCTTTTGCCGATTAAACGTAGCTTATGGAGAAGCACCATCAATTTCGTCACACGCAGTTTCTGCGTGTGATGACAAGTAGGCTTTTTGTGTTGTGGTAATGACGACATGGCCTATGTCCGATTATTATTATTATTATTATTATTATGAAAGACCTGTCGACGGTGCTGCAGCCGCTACATCAACTACTGAAGAAGGAAGTTGATTGGCAATGGACTACTAAATGTGCAGCAGCATTCAAAGATGCAAAAGAACAGTTAGTAAAAAGCTCAGTAGTAGTGCACTATGACACCAAGAAACCCCTGAGATTAGCTTCCGATGCATCCCCTTATGGAATCGGGGCTGTCATATCTCACATAATGGAAAATGGAGATGAGAAACCGATCGCATTTGCATCGCGTACATTGACAGAGGCAGAAAGCAAATATAGTCAGATAGAGAAAGAGGCTTTGGCCATAATTTTTGGCGTGACTAAATTTCATAAATATTTATATGGCCAAAAGTTCAGTTTAATAACTGACCACAAGCCCCTTCTTGCTATTTTGGGACCCAAGTCTAAAATTCCCACTTTAGCTGCTCTGCGAATGCAGCGCTGGGCGCTGAGACTGATGGCTTATGACTACAGTATAGAGTACAGAACGTCAGCAGAAAATGCCAATGCAGATGCGTTATCTAGACTGCCGGGGAAGGAAAAGGATAACACAGCGGAGGAAAACAGCATCTTCTATTTCTCAGTAGTAGATGAGCTTCCCGTGCAAGCTACAGAGATTGCACAGAGCACTCTCAGGGACCCAGTCCTATGCAAAGTACTGGAGCTGACTCGGTCTGGATGGCCAAGTCAAAACAAGGACCAGAGACTGAAACCATACTTTTTCAGGAAAAATGAACTGTCGGTGGAACAAGGTTGCATATTGTGGGGAATTCGAGTTATCATTCCACCAGCACACCGAGAGCGACTACTGCATGATCTTCACCTAGGACACCCGGGAGGGTGCAGGATGAAGGCCTGGGCCAGGAGCTATTTGTGGTGGCCGCAGTTGGACAGTGACATAGAACATACAGTACAACAATGTGACGCCTGTCAGAGTGTGAGGAAACTACCTGCAACCGCACCTCTACACGTCTGGAAATGGCCGACTAGAGTTTGGCAGAGAATACATATTGACTTTGCAGAGAAAGACCAACACCACTTTTTAGTACTAGTGGACAGTCATTCAAAATGGCTGGAGGTCATCGCCATGGCAACAACCACAGCAACCAAAATGATTGAGGCGTTGCGGAATATTTTTGCTTCCTACGGGCTTCCTGAGGAGATTGTTTCTGACAACGGACCTCAATTCACTTCGCAGGAGTACAAGACATTCCTGCTGAGCAACGGAATAAAACAAACTTTGGTACCAGCTTACCATCCCGCTTCCAATGGAGCGGCAGAGCGAGCAGTTCAGACAGTGAAAGCATCACTGCTGAAACAAGTACTCGAGGAGAAGAAACAAAAGGTCACAATAACTATGCAGCACAGGCTAGCTAACTTCCTGATAGCATACAGGAGTACACCGCACACTGTTACAGGATGTGCACCAGCGGAACTGTTTTTAAAACGTCAAATCAGGACCAGGTTCAGCTTACTGAAACCAGATCTCGCTCGAGTGGTGGAAGCAAAACAAGAGAAGCAGAAACACTATCATGATAGAACCACCTCCAAGCTGAGACATCTGTCTGAGGGTGACTCAGTTCTGATCCGGAATTTCCGTGGAGGGGAGGAGAGGTGGACAAAAGGAACAGTGGAAAAGAGACTCGGACCAGTCACCTACCTGGTGTGGAATGGTGTGAGCCGACGCTCGATCCACATTGATCATCTGCTGTACAACCAACCGTCCAGACCAGAGACATTGGAGCTTCCGGATGAGCAGCTGGACATCACAAACAAGTACCCTGTGGTGGTTCACGCAGATGTGGGGGGGAAAGGCACACCTGGAGCAGTAGGTGGTAGCCCGTACTCACCTGAAGAGACACGTGTAACATCTTCGCCAGGCTCAGTGGCCTGTGACAAGACAGTTACACCTGACAACCGAGCAGTCAGTTCCCCAGAGGTGTGTGGGCGCAGGTACCCAGTGAGAGATAGAGCACCTCCGAAGCGACTGAATTTGTGATCGGTCAGTTGTGAGGAACGTCGTTCCTAAAATAAAAGAGTTCCTGTTCATACAAAAATGTGAAAAGAGTTCCTGAGATTGAAATGTCAAAGACTGGAATATTGAGTCTAATGGTGGTGTTAGCAGTAATAATTTAGTTACAAGTTGAGAAGTAAAATTATAAAAAGTTAATGAGGCAAGATAATTGTTGGAGTTGAGTGCTAAGTCTAAATAGGAACTTCATAGTTAAAGGGGGAGGAGTGTGATATATTTATAATGATAGTTGCCTCGGGTTATGGAAGAGTGTTTAACCACGCCACCTGGAGCCGTGGGGTAGCACAGCGTAACCCGGACGTAGTAGTGTTGTGTGTCCGGTTTGTGTGTGTGTGTGTTGTTGGACTGTGGCAATAAAGAGCTACACGTGTTTTACCCTGGCTCCGCCGTCTATTGCTGTTATGGATATATTAACAGTTATATAAACTGCAAAGTTATTACAGTTAGCGTGTCGGCCTCACAGCTCTAGGGCCCTGGGTTCAAATCCAGCAGGTTTCCTCCCACATTCCAAAAAACATGCATGGTAGGCTGATTGAACACTCTAAATTTCCCCTAGGTATGAGTGTGAGTGTGCATGGTTGTTCGTCTCCTTGTGCCCTGCAATCGGCTGGCCACCGATTCAGGGTGTCACTTTTGCTCCGGCCTCTTTCAGTGTGGCTAGTGTAGGAAAATGAGTGAATGCCTTGTTAAAAATTTGCCTAGAGAATAAAGCCAGCTTGGATTTGAAGGCTTTCACATTTTGTGTACATGTCTTGCATAAACAGATCCTTCACCTGCAGTTTCGTGTTGAGTTCGTTCAAGTGTGAAAATACGTCCGTAGCAAACGGAAAATCACAAATCCAGTTCTTGTTGCTCAGCTCAGGAAATTCATCAGCCTTCCTGTGTTGCTTCAAAAACACGCCAATCTCCTCTTTGAGCTCCCACACACATTGAAACACTTTTCCCAAACTCAACCAGCGTACACGGGAGTGATAAAGCAGGTCCTAGTGATCCACATCAGTTTCCTCCAGGAACACAAACTGACGGTGCTGAAGTCCTCTTGCGTGTATATAGTTGATGAGTTTCACGACAGGATTCACAACATGATTCAGCTGTAATACCGATTTACATAGAGATTCCTGGTGGATGATGTAGTGGAGGAAAATGACATACTGGTCAGGGTTTTCATCTTTCACTATATATTCTGAATTCTCCTCAACAGGCCAACGTTTTTCCCCGTTAAATTTGGAAAAAACGAGGAGGTAGCAGGTATCGAGATACTTGGAGGTTTCGCGGTAATTGCGTCCCCCAAATTCTAGAGAGGAGGACCCATACCTCACATAGCCCAGTCATTAAGTCGCATTAATGAGGAGACCCACACAAGTTTCCTCTAGTCTAGAATTTGCGGGACACCGTTCGCGCGAGTCTTCCAAGTTTCTCGATAACTGCCTGCTTCTTTAATATGTGCTCTCTCCTTCATTCAATAAATCAAATTCAAACTTTCCTAATTGAATAAGGAGGAAAGTAATTGATATATTCACAGAAGTTTGAAGTTTCAAATTTGAAAGAAAAAAGATGTGATAGTTATCGTGATTCTTATCGATATCGACTGATATCCTTTTTTTTTTTTTTAAATTGTAATAACATTTTTTGTCATATCACCCAGCTCTACAAGGGACTGAAGATGGAAATTAGCCCTCGGCTACACACTTACATATTTAAATATATATGTTCATTAACCTGAATATAAATGTCCATTAATATGTGCTGCCCCTTATTAAATCAATCAAAACTCTGCTACTACTGTAAAGCCCAGTGGACAAGTCTTCTGACGTAAGATGGTCGCCGGTTACTTACGCCGCCGTCTCAGTGTTTAGACATCTAACCTTATATATCTGAAATATTTGCATAAATAGATGACCCAACTGGTGCTAAGGTACAGAGTAAATTACTCCAAATATTTAGCGGAGAAGACTTTTCAGCAGAACTGACGTAGAAAACAATGGATGGAATTGTCAGCCTACCAAGCCAGCCCAACAGTACCATGAAAGGTAACGAAATTAGGCTCTTCTAAATCTAAACGATTTCAATCGTTTAAACGTGGAAGATCACTACATGCTACGTCAGTGTAGTGTAAGTGTTCTTTCGTTCGCTCTGAAAGATTTTTTGGACATAACGCAGACAAGACACGGATCAGTTTCAGTGGTCACTTCTCAAAGGTTTTTTGTTAACATTGTCACGCTACTTTTGTCCAAACCGTGCACCCTAATAGGCGAGTGATTGAATTTCTTTACCTTTTCTAAGTGTGTAAACTGAAGCTTTGAGCGTTTGCAAGGATTATTGATGAGTATGCCTGACCAGAAATATGTTCACTTGCTGCTCGCTTGTAGTAGTTTTAAGTATGACACTCTGCATATTCCAAAAATCCATACCTTCTTCAGTGCACACTGGAGTTCTTCCGCTTAGTCATTTCCTCTTGAAGTTAGTTGCATGAACTACGCAACAGCACCGCTATTGTGAGTTTTTATTTTCGTCATTTTTTCACATTAGTTTACTATATTTTACCAAAAATAACACCCAAACATTGCTTAAATAGGTAAAATTCGTCAGCCCTTCTTTTGAAATTGACCGTCAGTTTTCCTTTTTCCTAAAAGGCATACTCCTCCATCTGTATATATTATACCAGTGGCGGGCCGTCAGGGCCTTCAAGGCCTTCTCTGCTGGCCTAAGAAATATAGGAATCATATATTGTATTTTTTCCATCAGTACTTAAATAATCCCAAATTGTCTGTTAGCTTTCTTTCATTGCTTTCCCCCCTGGTTGCAGTGCTTCTAGATGTGTGTTTTCATATTGAAGCATTTAACCAATCACATTTCAGCCATTATTTGTTGCCAAGGTCAGAAATCTGCCTCAAGGCCTTCACAATCAGTTCTGCGGGCTCTGCTGCATTAAACAAGCGTCGATAAGACTGTTGCTTTAACCAATCAGATTTCGAGTTGGCAACACCACAATGCATTGTCGCAGGCGTAGCGATACGTCATTGCCTTGTCACAGGCGTAGGGTTACGTCATCGCTTTCACCAACTAAGATTAGCTAGTGATAGTGTAGGTGGGCCAAAGCCAGAGTGAGCCAGCCAGAGTTTGCAAATTCAACCCACAATGTCCAACGGATGAAAACAAACTGACTTTTCCAGAAAAAATGGACATCATTAAGAAAGGGCGGTCAACTCTGAAGCTAGCAAGCCTGTTACAACCGGGAAAAGGGTTTGTCCGCCACTTTCAGTTCGCTAACTACTAGCGCTACTCCTTGCTCACGGGCTCCAAGGAACACTGCAAATTGTATTGCTGGGAGTGCTTGTTATTTGCCACCAATCGACATGGTGTTTGGAGCAACACTGGATTTGCAAATTTGATTTGTTTAACCAAAGCAGCAACGAGACACCAACGCACTGCCAGACACCAACGGTGCTCTCCAAAACTTTTTGGGAAACCAGAGTTCAGCGAGCAAGGGCGCAGGGAAACAGAGTGCCACAACGAAAAGGTAAAGAAAAGTAGGGAAATCTTAAAAAGTTTGATAGACTCTTTAAACTTTCATTTCGGGGACATGATGAAAGCGCTGCATCCCCCAGTAGATTTTTGGTCACTTCCTATTAATTTTGTTGCATTTTTGGGTCACTTGTTAACATCGACTCATCATTGGAAAAAAACATGATTGGATGCCTATCATCCTCAATAGTGTAGATTTTTTTTAAGTTATGTAATAATAGAGTTGGTATCAATCATATTTGTGTATGAGCATCCAGTTCAAAAATTTAGCATTAGGGAATATATATATATATATATATATATATATATAATCTTTGAAATATTGGCTGCCATGATTCTTAATGGATTTGACCCGCAAAAAAAGATTTCTGCTTCAAAGAGTTAAACTTTGTAGCACATAATTTGTATTATTTTGAAACCTAGGATATAAAGCCTTGGGACTAAATGACAAAACAATCCTACATAGGTTTTTTTTTTGCTTCACACATTTAATGGCAACAAACTGGATGTACAGTTTTGCCCTGCAAGAGTAAATGAGTTTTGTGACACAGTTGAGCGTGAGAGGAGCCAATATGAGGAAATCTACGAGGCCACTGAATGCAGTGCGGTTGGTCCAAGCGCAGGAAGAGGTCAAGCGCAAGATTCTCGTGCACACTACCACCAACTCCATGACAGGATTCTGGACAATATTACTTGCCAGACGCTGACCAGATTTCAAGAACACAAAAGACTGATGTTTCTCCCTCCTCGACCCGCAGAAGTTTTGAGAATACCAGAAAACTTTCCCGCATGCAGCCTTCTCCATCTTAACGCAGAGCCACGGTACACTTTTCGATTTGCATCGGTCGGCTAAGAACAGAACTGATTGTAATGTATGCCACGGATGATTTTACAGGAAAATCTCCCACAGTGACCACCGTGTCCACTGCTTCTTTCGAACGAACATTTTCAGCCTGAAACAGAATCAAAACTTATGCCAGAAATACAACAGGACAGACCCGACTGTCAGCATTAGCTTTGATAGAAAAGAACTTTTTGATGGACCTGAAATGCACGTGTAATCTGTACCAGAGTACTTGAAATCTTCTTGAGAAAAGAAAGGAGGATGCATTTTGTGTATAAATAAAAATAATTTTTGTTGAGTAAAATGTGTCTATTTTCCGAAATAATATTTAAATTTTTGAGGTTATTATTGATTCTTTTTATGTGTCGCAGCTGTAGCTGCAGTAAAGGTTTTATAAACATAAAACACTTATTGAGGGTTGGATTGATTCACACGTAGCACTACTGAAGGCCCAGGTGTGAAATGCACAGCCCACCACTATATTATACATTCCTTTTTTGCATACTTTACATACGTTTGCACCATCACTTTTCACAAATTATGCCAAAAAAGAGTTCTCATTTCATATCGAGTTGGGAAAGGTGTAAACAATTGAAAAGCACCAAGATGGCAGCACGATCTTCTGCATTCTTTGACCTCAGCGGTCACCTATAATCCTTATAAAGCGTGATTTATAAGTGTGTGTGTATGTTAAGATTCGCTTGCTACGTTTGTCCAAACCTAGCAACGTAGAATTGAAATTTTTTATGGCTGTCGGATCCTAATAGACGAGGGATTGAATATCTTCACATTCTCTAAGTGTGTAAACTCAAACTTTTATATTTTAAACACCAATTTTTCAAAAGAGAATTTTTTAAATAGTGCAACAAATGTCTTTTTGGTTCTAACCAAGCAGGTTGTAGCAAATAATTCATAACAGACCACTGGTTACACAGAGGAAACTGCAACAAAATAAAAACAAACACCAAAACCTTCAGTGTGGTTAAAAAAAACTTTTGCAATTTTGACGTACACATGAAAGAAAAAACAATTTACGTAACTTACACTTATTTAGGTCTTTTGCCGAGTAAACGTAGCTTATGGAGAAGCACCATCAATTTCGTCACACGCAGTTTCTGCGTGTGATGTCAAGTAGGCTTTTTGTGTTGTGATAATGACGACAGGGCCTATGTCTTATTATTATTATAACAAGAGGAATGGTATAAAAGAGAGAGAGCACACAACCATTGTCTTCTTTTGGTTAGATTCGTTCGTGCGTGCGCGCGCGCGCTTTTCCCTTTCCCTATTGTGTCCCTTTGGGGCGGCGTGGAGCAAGTTAGGCCCCGTGGGTTAGGGACACAACAGGCAAAAATCAAAAACACACATCCACTCCAAACCCTAAGAAGACATAAGCACACGTCTTATAAACGCAACATTAAGAATTCAAACAGAATTTTCCGTGTTCTTCCATGTAGTGGATGGCTTCCAATTTGAACTGTGCCTCGTATGCGTCTCTTTGCAGGTGCCATTTTCGTGGGTCAAACTGATATTGTTTTGCACAACACATACCTACACTATAGGTGCGTATTTGTACATGCTCTTTTCTGGCTTAAACCCCACCCCTTCACACCCGCATCCTATTGTCAGTCAAGTCTGCCTTTTCTCTATATAAATGTGTGTAAGTAAACAAGATAGGCAACCAGACAGTCAAGCGGTCAGCATAATACAGCGACATCTACAGAATCTTGAATTTAGTGCATATGCAAGCTGTACTGACTGATTGGACACCCCATCACTTTGGGGAACATTTAAGACTTTAAATGCGCCCTTTAGGCGTGAAAATACGGTATTTGTGATTCACATTGTGTAACCTGTATTGTTTATATACTAGGAATTAAGGTCCATGTGAGGCTGTTTGTTATTCGATATTTGAAAGAGCAATTTTGGTGCGATTGAATGTGCTTTTGTTTTTATCATCATGCCTCCCAAGAAAATTACCAGTGCGGATGAAAAGAAGTGGTCAGCGTGGCTGACCAGTTGGTCGAGGGGGCATAAAAACAAACTCTCTAGAGTTAATGGAACACTCAACAATACAGGGGAATACAACGAGAAGGCAGACGAGGAGGAAGCAGCGAGCACTGCAACTGCAAAAAAATATCAAAGAAATGCTGTAGATATTTCACGAACTTTGTCTCCGTAGAAGAAAAACGCCAACCAGAAAGTGTTCGAGTCGTGCAATCGCCCACTTTGATGATGTTTGTCTGTTGCATTATAGACACTATTAAAAGTCGTCAAAGGCAATCATCTTTGGATATATATATATATATATTTTTTTCAAAACGTCCGTCAACCAGAAGGGCAAGTGAAATCAAAACAGGTAAGAACCAGTAGCGACTAATAAAACAGGTGAAAAATTAAATTCCCAAGAAATCATAAAACATTGTTTTTTTTAAATTAATGTTGTTGTTTGAATTGTTAATGTTGCGTTTATAAGACGAGTGCTTGTGTCTGTGTACGTGACCGGATGATTCGCCTAAAGACATTTCGCCGACGGTCATTTGACAGACGGTCAGGTCGCCGAATGGACGTTCCGCCGAACGGAGGTTTAGCCGAAACGGGATTCGCGGGCTCGCCCCGCCCCCGGATGGTGTGTACAAGTTTTTCAACCTCGGCCCGCGGGCCATATACGGCCCCCGCCGCCGGCGTTGTCCAAATTATAGTAAAAATCAATTATTAATTTCCCTTTGCCGCTCATCACTCTCAATTTATTAGTCTACCGTCAATGGCAGCCCGGGAATAAGCACTCTTGGGCGGGCATGTCAGCCCGGGATTAAGCAGTCTTGGGCGGGCAGATGTTGCAGAACCGAGCCGTGAAATGACAGCAATCGGGTCAAATCCATCCTAAAACAGCATTTAATGATTAAATACAAATACTGGAGCTCTTTGGACATTAGAACCGAGCCCAGAGAAGTGAATTCCTCGGTAAAATGTCGCGATGATGTCGCGATAAGGCAAAAAACGTCTATATACGTCCATTCGCCAAACAGCTCAAAATCCGTTTAATGATTAAATACAAATACTAGTATTGTATATACAAATACTAGTATTTGTATTTAATCATTAAACGCTGTTTTCGGCTGGATTTGACCGAATTTGAGAGCATTCTGAGCCGTTTGGCGAATGGCCCTGTTCTTAAAATGGCCGACAAGCGACGACGTCTAGCTCCGTTGCCTCACAACGCGCATCGGAAATCTAGTCTGTATACACGATACCTATGGGAATACCAAGCAAAAAAAAAAGAGAAGGAAGAGGACGAAGAATGTGAATTTCCTTTGTCTTCTTTTAAATAAAATACTAGTATAAAATACAATACTGGTATTGTATATACAAATACTAGTATTTGTATTTAATCATTAAAAGCTGTTTACGGCTGGATTTGACCGAATTTGAGAGCATTTTGACCCGTTTGGCGAATGGACGTATATAGACTTTTTTTTGCCTTATCGTGACATCATCGCGACATTTTACAGAGGAATTCACTTCCCTGGGCTCGGTTCTAATGTCCAAAGAGCTCCAGTATTTGTATTTGATCATTAAATGCTGTTTTAGGATGGATTTGACCTGATTGCTGTCATTTCACGGCTCGGTTCTGCTACATCTGCCCGCCCAAGAGTGCTTATTCCCGGGCTGACATGCCCGCCCAAGAGTGCATATTCCCGGGCTGCCATTGACGGTAGACTAATAAATTGAGAGTGATGAGCGGCAAAGGGAAATGAATCCTTGATTTTTAGTATAATTTGGACAACGCCGCCGGCGGGCCGGATTAAAAATCCTAACAGGCCGTATATGGCCCGCGGGCCGAGGTTGCAAAACTTGTACACACACGATCCGGGGGCGGGGCGAGCGCGCGAATCCCATTTCGGCGAAACCGAATGAACGTTCGGCGGAGCTTCCATTCGGCCACCTGTCCGTCTGTCAAACGTCCGTCGGCGAAACGTCTTTAGGCGAATCATCCGAGTACCGTCTGTGTATTTGTCAATATCTTCTTAGGGTTTGGTGTGGATTGGATTGGATAACTTTATTCATCCCGTATTCGGGAAATTTCATTGTGACATTAGCAAGAAAAGGCATAGTTATAAGTTGGACAGTACAGTCGCAAAGGCCGCAGAACAACAAAGCAAAAGCAAAAAGTACAAAGCAAATCAAAGTAAATGGAAACTGGAAAATGGAATCAAAAACTGGAACCACACACAGGAAGTCTTCCACAAGATGGAGAACTTCTGCAGACAGTGACCGAGGTAGAGAATATGCAGAGTCACTCTTCCAAGCTTATCCGCACAGTTCCTCAGTAGTCTGGAGCTGAAGACAACAGTAGCAGAGTAGGGCACCTCGACTCCGTTGCTGGTAAGCACCGACAGCTCTTCCATCTTATCCCCCGATGGAATGGTTGGTCAGAAGCGTTGCCTCTTCTCCCGGCACTTTTGTCCAGCTCCGAATCCCCGGCGGCACCGAGGTGTTGCTCCTTCCGCTGCGTATTGTAACAGCTAGTCCCATGTGTGTGACAGCGTAGGCATGGCTGAATGGTTCCAAAAAAGAAGTAGCCGAAAAAAGCCAGGCTACTGCCACTGGCTCCCGCGTGAACGGCGCCATCTTGGAATTGTGTGTGTGAGTTTGATTTTAGCCTGTTGTGTCCCCGACCCACGGGGCTTAACTTGCTCCACGCCGCCCCGGAGGGACACAAGAGGGAAAAGCAAACACACATTCATCCACCCAAAACAAGACAGTGGTTGTGTGCTCTCTCTTGCATACCGTTCCTCTTGTTCCAATGCGTTTCAACACGGATAGATTTTGTATGCTTTTAGGACAATAATAAATCATTTTCTTATATTTTTTTGTGTTTCCTCACATCTTTCGGGGTTTAGTTGGTAGTTGTGTAGGGACCGTGGAACGGATTAGAGAATTTACATATACAATACACCTACTTACGAAATTTTCATATTACGAAAAAAGTTATGGAACCAATTAATTTCGTAAGAGGTATTAAGTTTCACTTTTTGAATGGAATTACTGTAATACATTTATTCCTGGGTATTCAAATTTTCTGACCTGTACTCGGCAGTTATCTTTTTGTATCCTCACCAAGTTTGGTCGATTATGTCACAGCTGATGAACAACATGATCATCATTGTAAGGTTCACCAATAGGCATTCCCAAATGCACGCACAAATAAGAGACAAGACAATCCTCTGGGATTTCTTGCAAGAGAATCGAACCGACTTGCCTTCGTCCAGGTTCATTCTGGCGTTACACACCTTTTTCCTGTTTATTAGCTTCAAGGACCCTAGTTACAATGGACATCTCAGCTCTCAAGGGAGGGGTGGGAAACAGGCGTGAGAAGTCGATAGTCAAGGACCCGAATTACAATAAAAGGTTTAGTTCTCAAAACAGATGAAGGAGTTCTCTATATTCCAGCTGTCCAAGAAGATTGTTTGGTCTAACTAAGGAGCAAAGTGTTCTTCATTGCAAGCAAATATTTAATAATGTAAGACTAATAAGCTAAGTAAAGCAAAGCGTTCTTCATTGCGTGCAAATATATAATAATTTAAGACTAATAACCCTTACAATCCTTTTTTTAGTTTATTATCACAATTTTAATATCACATAGCTCTAATTTATACAACATTCTGATTCTGTAGTGACTCTAGTGGAGAGCAGCCTCGCTCCAGGTGGACTGGAACTTGTCAATTCTTACGAGACCACTAAAGTCGGAGACCCCATGGATCTTGTTGCTTTGGCAACACAACTGCAGAAGGTTCTAACCTGTTTGTTTAATCTATATTTTGTAATACACATTGACCAATTGCTGCTCTAAATGTACTGATGTGAAAGTCTTTTTTTTCCAGAGTGATGATTTCATTAAAGCCAATACTTGCAACAAACTGTCAATAATTGCTGACCAGATAAGATATCTACAAGAAGTAGCCAAAAATGTGAGTGAACCAGCTAATTCAGAGATGGAGAAACTGCATAAATGGTATATAAACCATGTTTAATCCAAATCAGGTGAATGGTGTGGGACAGTGTGCCTCCTATTTTTTTTTTTAAAGGATCCAAAATAATGGCTCAAATTACCATTCATGATGGGAACTTTAGATGGGCCTCTGCTGCAATGCTTCCCACATTACCAAAGGCAATGGGAAATTTGGCTGCTCATTGCCCATTTGTGTCTACCAGTTTAAGTTGATTCATTGTATTGCGAGAATTTTTTTATAGTTCAACAACTGTCTTCTAAATTTATATATAAATTTAAGTTCGCAAGATCAGCGGCCTCTTAACAGCAAATAAAATCGATAAAATATTTTAAAAAAATAGTAATAATGAACTGCGCTTTCCCTCCACCTTTTCATCCACCGGAAATGGCTCCAAGGAAGGCCCAGCTCGGACGTCGAACAAGGAAAGCTACCGCCATTCGAGCCAACAGAGCTCAGCTCGGCCAGGAAGACTCAGAAGCCCTGCGACTGCACGACAGCCAACAGCAATCTCAGACTCGAGCGGCCGAACTAGATTTAATTTCGTGTATGTGACTGTGTAGGTTTGTCTTTATCCTCCGTTCTCTGAAACATGTGGACCTCATACAAATGTACACGGTTGTACTTTAAACATCAGAGTGTTCTGAGCTTGGTTTTGTATCGAAATTCTTCCGATAAGTATCAGAAATCGATAATCGAAAAAAATCGATAAAAAAAAAAAATGGTTCGAGTTAGTAATCATGCTTGGACACGCGATGGCGGTGTTTCCCAGCTCAAGATACAGTGGTACCTCGACATACGATCTTAATCCGTTCCGGGA
The DNA here is from genome assembly GCF_051989625.1 of Stigmatopora argus. Taxonomy (NCBI): domain Eukaryota; kingdom Metazoa; phylum Chordata; class Actinopteri; order Syngnathiformes; family Syngnathidae; genus Stigmatopora; species Stigmatopora argus. The sequence continues at coordinate 20,492,736 of NC_135392.1, read as the reverse complement.
CTGAGCTCGTATGTCGAGCTTCTCGTAACCCGAGCGAACGTTTCCCATTGAAATGAACTAAAAACAAATTAATTCGTTCCAACCCTCTGAAGAAACACCAAAAACAGGATATTGGATTGGAAAAACTTTTATTTGTTCTAATGCCCCATATATTGACAAAGTAACAAATAACGAGTGGTTTAATAGTACTAAAATGTGTTTAATAGAACTATAATATTAGACACGGAGGATACACAGACGGACATACACATACGTAGAAGCTGACTGACAACGAATAGAGTGAAACCGGCGTTTTTGATGAATGATTTGGACAATTGTTCAATTCGGACACAGAAAATGAGGACTTTGATGGATTTGTGGGTGATGATTGATCAAAAAACGTGAGTACATTGTAAAATGGCTAAATAAAGTACAACCAAACTCAGTTTTGCTTCCGTTGCCTTTTAAAAAATGTGTTTTAGCTTGTGTCCGTATTTTTAAGCTGGTGTATGTTTAGCCTTTAAATGCGGTGCGTCTTTTGTGTGTCAAACGCAGAAATAGCACTCGTTACTGACACTGCCCCTTTAAATGCGGTGCGCCATATAGTCGTGAAAATACGGTATTTCCAATATCTTCAATACACTTCTTGAAACCAGATTAATGTGGAGTCTTGAACGCAGATGACAGGACAAGAAAGTTATACTTGATCTATTTAATAACGACAATCATGTCGTATGTTCAGAAACTGTCGCTATCAGCAGGCAGTTTCATCCAACTGCCGAAACAGAGCCGCACCTATCAAAGCCGAGAACAGGTCACATGACCAACCCGACGTCAACAATTCTAAACAATAAAAAATCTTTATCTCGGCTCACAGTTCCAAACCAATGAAATCCAAAGACAACTATGCTATGAAATTATCACAGTCCCCCCAACTAAATGATCAAACATGAAAACATTAAAGCAAATATATACAAAACATCACACCAATAAGAAACATGACCCAATCAATCCCTGATTGGCTCCTACATGGCAATAATAATAAAGGTGGTCCTACTTGAGTTTTTTCGATTCAGGGTCATTTCTGGTCCACATCCGTGAAATTTGAGGGATTGCTGTATTCCTCGACAACTTTTTCTGGCTTTTTATGAGTTTGTTTTTTTCCCTGGTTGGCCATGAACTCTAACTTGGAATTTCTGCTATAAGTGGTCTCAAACAGTGTTACATTTCACTTGTTGAAATCTGAAGGAACTCTGTTCTGGCAACAGCAGAGAAAGTTGGAGCCAGATTGATAATGAGCATTGTTCGTGACTCAGTAAGTCTATGCTTCATAGACTGAAAGCTCTTATTAATGTCAGAGATGTTGCAACAAATAATTCCTTATTTTCTCTCCTCATAATTAAGTGATTCATTTTTATTCTCTTGATTTCATTGGAAAAAGTAAACACTACTGACTACCACATTAATATATACAGACGATCCCCTACTTACGAACGCAATTGGTTCCGAGCGATTGTTCATAAGTTGAATTTGTTTGTAAGTTGATTCAGTGCTATATTTTGTATTATAATTTATGTTTAAGGCCGATATAAGTATATTGAAGGTTTATATAAGTGCATTTGTATGTTTAAGGCTTGTATAAGTAACACGCATTGGTTTGTACTGAAAAAAAAAAATAAATAAAATGGAGAGAATATGTACAGTACTGTAGAGAGAGAGAGAGATTTATGTATTAGAAACTGGCCAAAAGAAGCGACCTAATGACGATTGCACAGTTTTCTTCTTTTTTTCATCATAAATGATGCGGTAGCAATGTATGGCATCATTCAATTGATTTGCAAACTTTGTGCAACGTTCAATATTTGGGTCCTGCTGCTCGATCTTTCTGTTTATAAATGGTACTGACGGTCGAACGATTCAATGCCCGTGAAACGCTCACCACTCTCACGCGCATCAAGCTTCGTTATTATTGCCACTCGTTTCAAATGAAATGGCTTGCCTCTTCCTTGCAACTCCCTCAATAGAAGCCTTTAGCTTTTTACCAACCATATTCAATATTGGATGCATGAGATATTTAATGATACAAATGAAAAAGGTTCTTTGCACACTGGAGATACATTCACACACTTCCGCATTGCAACGAAGAAGAAGGTAGATGCTGGGTGAGCTGAGCTCTCACAGCGCCAGGTGTCGGTATTAGCGGCGGAAAGAAGTACTACTCTGAAAAAGGCGCGACATTTTTGGACTTAAACGCAATTTGCAGACATGTTCGTATGTACCGTTGTTCGTAAGTTGAATGTTCGTAAGTAGGGGAGCGTCTGTATTCATTTTTTTTTTTCTTAAACCAGAATTTTTTTGTTGTGATTTTTTTTTTCTTTCAATAAATGGATAGTTGGCATTTAAAAAGTTGAGTCTTGACCGGTGCATAGATTTGATTTACATCTTTGTTTGTGTTTAGGTCTTAGAAGAAGCGAAAAGAGACGCTGAGCTCCACCATGCTGCTTGCAACATTGTGAAAAAGACGGGCAACATTTATTACCTCTACCAACGATCATCTGGACAAAAATACTTTTCTATCATTTCTCCTAAGGTTGATAGTTTGTTTTGATGTAATGAAATATACATTATTTTTAAACAGTTGCTCTCGTGGAGAAAACTGAACTATCTATCTTCACCTCAGTTTGTTCGCCAAACACCACTTAATGTCCACTTCAGAACAGAGGAAATAACATCACCGGGGCATAATGATGGCTTTCTCCTTTTCTTCTAATTCAATTCCTCTTCAAACAACTTGTGCAATTTCTTCAGGACAATGATACAACGATAAATGTATCCTACACAAAACAAACCAATGTATGTGTCTTATGGGCCCCATAATCACGTGGCAGGGTACTTTAATGAATATGATAGATGAGACATCACTGAGCCACAACCCAGTCTTTCGTTTTAAAATAAACCAAAAAGTGTGAAACAGCATTAATTGCATTTCGCTGTTTCAAGAAATACTAAGGGTAAGGGAACCTATGGCTTGGCAGCCACATGTGGCTCTTTTGGTGGATGAATATAGCTTTGAGCTATATGTTAGAGGGCAGTAGGTTGAAGAGGTGGAAGCTAGGATGTGTATTGTCTTTTATTATGCTCTCTACCCTACATAGGCACCGGGATTCATAGATAGTGGACAGGAGGGATTTGTATTTTCTCGCATATTAGCCGCCTCCGCATGTATGCCGTACCCTTAAAATTGCCTTAAAATCGTTTAATTTTACAATTTCTCTTCTATAAGACACCCCGTGATTTACATTCTTCTCCATGTTCATGGTTTTGATAGGGTGTACATGTGTTCCTTTGAAGGGGAAAATCTTAAGAAAAATAATCATGCTATTTCTGACATTGTATGAATCGAAAGGATCGTCGGCTGGATTGCACATTATTTGGGTCAATATCATAAGGAAGTTTATATACCTGTCTTTGTAGATGCAAACTACAAAATTATTCAATGCTTTTTAATGACAGAAATTACAATTTTCTTACCAGCAGTTTCAGATGTTCCATAATCCAGATTGCTTCTCTTGTTGAAATATCTTGATTCTTTCAACGGTTCATATTACTGCAATAGTTGTCACTTTCGAACAAAAAATAGAAAAAAAATCAAAGCGGTAGACGAAGTCACATGAGCAGTGCGGACATGGTAAACACTGCGTACAGAGGGGCAAATAAGTATTTAGTCAACCACCAATTGTGCAAGTTCTCCTACTTGAAAAGATTAGAGAGGCCTGTAATCGTCAACATGGGTAAACCTCAACCATGAGACAGAATGTGGAAAAAAAACAGAAAATCACATTGTTTGATTTTTAAAGAATCTATTTCCAAATTAGAGTGGAAAATAAGTATTTGGTCACCACAAACAAACAAGATTTCTGGCTGTCAAAGACGTCTAACTTCTTTTTACGAGGTCTCCACTCGTTACCTGTATTAATAGCATCTGTTTTAACTCATTATCGGTATAAAAGACACCTGTCCACAACCTCCGTCTCTCACACTCCAAACTCCACTATGGCCAAGACCAAAGAGCTGTCTTAAGGACATTAGAGACAAAATTTTAGACCTGCACCAGGCTTGGAAGACTGAATCTGCAATAGGTAAAACGCTTGGTGCAAAGAAATCAACTATGGGAGCAATTATTAGAAAATGGAAGACATACAAGACCACTGATATCTCCCTCCATCTGGGGCTACGTGCAAGATCTCACCCCGTGGCCTCAAAATGATAAGAACTGAGCAAAAATCCCAGAACCACACGGGGGGACCTAGTGAATGACCTACAGAGCTGGGACCACAGTAACAAAGGCTAATGTCAGTAACAATGCGCCGCCACTGACTCAAATACTGCACTGCCAGACGTGTCCCCCTGCTGAAGCCAGTACACATCCAGGCCAATCTGCAGTTCACTAGAGAGCATTTGGATGACCCAGAAGAGGACTGGGAAAATTGTTATGGTCAGATGAAACCAAAATTTAACTTTTTGGTAGAACACAGGTTCTCGTGTTTGAAGGAGAAAGAATACTGAATTGCATCCGAAGAAGACCATAGGAAGCATGGGAGTGGAAACATCAGGCTTTGGGGCTGTTTTTCTGCAAAGGGACCAGAATGACTGATCTGTGTAAAGGAAAGAATGAATGGGGCCATATATCGAGAGGTGTTGAGTGTAAATCTTCCATCAGCAAGGACTTTGAAGATGAGATGTGGCTGGGTCTTTCAGCATGACAATGATCCCAAACACAATGCCAGGCCAACAAAGGAGTGGCTTTGTAAGAAGCATTTCAAGGTCCTGGAATGGCCAGTCTTTAGATCTCAACCCCATAGAAAATCCGTGGAGGGAGTTGGTCTGTGATGCCCAACGACAGCCCCAAAACATCACTGCTCTAGAGGAGATCTGCGTGGAGGAATGGGCCAAAATACCAGCAACAGTGTGTGAAAAGCTTGTGAAGAGTTACAGAAAACGTTTGGCCTCCGTTATTGCCAACAAAGTGTACATAAAGTACTGAGATGAACTTTTGGTATTGACCAAATACTTATTTTCCACCATAATTGGAAATAAATTCTTTAAAAATCAAACAATGTGATTTTGTTTTTTTTCCTCCAAATTCTGTCTCTGGCCGGTCATAGCATGTTTAACTACGGTAAGATGGCGGCACCCTGAGCGAGCAATGGCAGGCACAAGTGAGTTTTTTCACATTTCATGGACATCAGAATAAATTTTGTTCAGCTCTTATCTGTTTATCTCTTCTCTATTTTGAAATAAATGATCGGCTACATTCTTTTGCGTTATGGCGTTTTGCATATAAGCCGTACCATGGATTCAGTCTTTTTTTTGCTACAAATACGGCGTATATGCAAGAAAATACGGTAGGGGGAAGTTCCTGATCTTTTGAGCTGTGTTGATCACCTTCTGCAGTCTTTTCCTGTTGGCTTCTGCGCAGTTTGAGTGCCAACTGAGAGAGTAGGTCAGCATGCGCTCAATGGCTGACCGGGAGAAGGTCACCAGAGGTGGCGACCGAGCTTCACTTGCTGGGGTTGGTTGACCAGAAAGTCGTTAATCCAGGAACAGGTGGACGGTGGGAACCCCAGGTTGACCAACTTGGGGATAAGAATGTCCAGTCTTATATTGTTAAAGGCTGACCTGTAGTCAATGAAGACTATTCTGACATAGCTCCCCCTTTTTCTCAAGGGGGCTCAGTGCAGCAGTGGTTATTGCATCTTCGTTAGATCTTTTCAGCTGATATGCAAACTGATGTGGATCATGGATGAGGGGAAGATAGGCTTTGATGCGTTTCAGTACCCGTTTTCTAAAGCAAATTGTGGTGATTGGTGTGAGCGCTATTGGGCAATAGTCGCCCAGATTGTTTGTGGGGGAATTATTGGGTACTGGGATGATGCGGGCCGATTTTCGGGGCAGCCCGGTGGACAGGTGGTTAATGCATTGGTCCCACAGTGCTGAGAATGGGTGTTCAATCCCAGGCTCAGGCCTTCCTGTTTGCACGTTCTCACAGGGGTTGTGTGGGTTTTCTCTGTGTACTCTGGTTTCTTCCCACATCCCAAATACATGCATGGTAGGCTAATTTTAACACTCTAAATTGCTCCTAGGTATGAGTGTGAACATGAATGGTTGTCTGACTCCTTGTACAATGTGATTGGCTGGCCACCAATTTAGGGTGTTCCCTGCCTGGTGCCCGTAGTTAACTGGGATAGACTCCAGTACCCCCTGCAACCCTTCTGAGGATGAGCAATAGAGATAATGCATGAATGTTCTTGCTTCTATGTGCAAGTTGGACAATAACTAGCTAACTAGTTAGACCGTGATCTTAGCTTAAACCAGACCTGGGCATTGTACAGCCCCCGGGCCACATAAGGCCCTTTGGTTGGTTGAAACCGGCCCGTGTAAGGTTGATTGGAAATTACAAAATAAATGTAATTTCTAATTTTACCCCACGCATCGACTAAACTGGTTCACGGAGGTAAATGCATGCATGGACAAGCTCGGACTGAAATGGGACAAGCTGACAGGAGTCAAAACTGATGGTTCTCCAAATCTGACGAAAAATTTTGGACTGTTGAAACACATGCAAAATAAAGTGACTGAAATCAATGCCGATCAGAAATTAATATTTTTGCATTGTATTATCCATCAGCGTGTGTTGTGCAAGTCAGTGCTAAAAATCAATAATACAAATCATTATTGATGTAACTAAAATAGTTAACTTCATCAGGGCACGAGCACTGAATCACAGATAGTTTGTTACACTTTTGGAGGAGCACGAGAGTGAAGCCAGTGACATGAAGTACCACACAGCTGTGAGATAGCTCAGCCTGGGCAAATTGTTAAATAGTTTGGGGCCTGAAGGCAAAGATTCAAGAGTTTTGTGAGAGTAAAGGCAAAGAAATCCCAGAGCTCTCAGATGAACACTGGGTGGCAGATCTTGCATTTGCTATTGATGTGACTGCACTGATGAAGGAACTGAACACCAAACTGCATGGCAAGGACCTTTTTGTTCATGGAATGCATAGCCTGGTGAAGGCTTTCATGACAAAGTTGCAGTTTCTTTCAAACCAACTAGAGAGCAACAGTCTCATTCATATGCAAACCCTAAAAGAAGTCACACCATTAGCTAATCGCCTCTGCAGGTATTCATCCATGTTACAAGCACTTCACGGTTAGTTTTCAAGGCGATTTGAAGATCTCAGAAAAATCGAGGGTGAAATGCACCTGATTTCCTCTCCCTTTACCTGCAGTGTGGATAATGCACCCAGTGATGTTCAGCTGGAACTTATTGACCTGCAGTCTGATGTATTACTGGGAGAACACTAAGTCAGGTTCACTGCTTGATTTTTACTTTCCTCTCAGGGAGGAGAGCTTTCCAAACATGAGGAGACGTGCTCAGAAGATGTTGGTTCTCTGAGGCTCTACCTACATCTGTGAACAAAAATTCTCACTGATTAAGTTTAACAAATCCAGATACAGATCCTCTCTCACTGATGGTCACCTGTCAGCTTTGCTTCGTATCCCCACTTCAGACATCTGACCTCTGACTTTGATGCACTTGTTAAAGCCCAAGAGAGACTAGATTTCTCTCACTGAACAAGAAAAACACTGAAGAATGCAAATAAGGTGTTAAACTACAACCATCAGTGAACTGGGCACTTTCTTTGAAGGACTTCTCAAAATCACAGTTCAGTGACAATCATTATTTTGTAATAAGATGTGTCTTGCCTTATATTTGGAGTACAAAGAAAATAATGTGAAATGTGACCGAATAAATGGCTTATGTGACTTAATTAAACATACAGTATACTCTTATAAGTCGTATCAACTTGTAAAAATAAGGTTGCTTTTTCTAAAGAAAACAATTAATATTATGCAGAATGGAGTTTAGTGTTTTGGTCTGGCCCTCCACATTATTTTCTGTTTCTCATGTGCCCACCCCCCCCCGAGAAAAAATAATTGCGCACCCCTGGCTTAATCTATCCTTTAGAGAACAACGGATGTATGCTTCTTTATTTTGGATAAATTTATAGGTGGGGTTCCGCTGCACGTCCCTACTGTTTGAACTAGGGCTAGGAAAACTATTCCACAAAGGGCAGCAGGTAATAATAATAATAATCGGACATAGGCTTTGTCATCATCATTGACTCGACAAAAGCCTAATTGTCATCATACCGAGCTGCATATGACGAAATTGGTAGTGCTCTACAAGGTGCGCTTTCCCGGCAAAAGGCCCAAAGAAGTGATCATTTCAGACTCGTTGGCATTCTGCTGTGATGGATACATCGCATCACCCCTCGAGCGCAACCAAATCCCGGCGACTGCAGAAAAAGTTCTCCTCGCAGATGCCAACAAAGAAAAAAAACTGATCATTTATCTCCCACTGTCTCCTCACTTACCTTCAGTCAGCCAGTAGGAGGCAGATCACCACCCAACGTCCTTCATGTTACCTCACCCCAAAGTTATTACACCGAAGGGATTGTGTGTTGTGCTACCGCAAGTTCAGAGTCCTGATGGCTGTGGGAAAAAAACTGTCCTTAAGCCTATTTGTCCGTACTTTGTGAGACCTGTAGCGTCTGCCAGAGGCCAGCAGCTGGAACAGGTTGTGACCAGGGTGGTATGGGTCTTCATTAGGTCTTCATTCCAACTCATCAAGAGGACACCTTTTCATTAATCTGGTGTCCTACAAGTGCAATCAGTGAATTGTAGTCCGGTGCTTCTTGCTTTTGTAGATACCTAATTGCTAACTAACTAACTGTGCTGGATTGATTGGAACAAAAACCTGCACCCAGTGTCCCTTGAGTCCTTTGCCCACCCCTGGTTAAACCATTAGAATTTGTTTCTTTTTTCAGCTTTGGAAAGAGAAAGAACCATATTTATACTTCTGTGATACTTCGTATCTAATTCGTATCGTATTCGTTTCACCATTTTGGACATCCACAGCTTGTGGATCTTTTATTTTTCTAGAGGTTTTATGGCATTTGGCGATCCAAACTCACGTCAATCAATTAGACCAGGGGTAGGGAACCTATGGCTCGGGAGCCATATGTGGCTCTTTCCATGGGTGCATATGGCTCTCCACTAACCTGTGAGGTAAAATAGGTAAATCACTGGTGAGAAAGCTGAGTCCCGAACGCACTAATAGAGCGTCACTGTGGCGTTGACACTACCTCTACCACCACTTTAATCATAATTTTGTTTTTTATTACTCTTCTGCATGCATGATATCATTGATACTGATTTATTAGCAGCATAACAATGTTGTCAAGAGAATTTGGAGACTTTTTGTACTTCAAAAGTGGTGAAATGACCAAAAAATAAATCACACATTTTCATGTATTTTTACTTTTCAATTCTGAGAATGGCTCTCAAAAAATAACATTAGAAAATAGGAATTCTTTGATGGCTCTCTCTGTCAAAAAGGTTCCCGACCCCTGAATTAGACGATGAGCAAGGGAGAGTTAGGTCGAATCATGCTCAGTTACCAACGAACTAAGACTTACGATTTGTTGTTAGCATTCATGAGGTGGAGTTTGCAAAGGGTCAATCAAGTAGAATCTGAAAACTTCGTATGCCTCATGATTCTAATGACACAATAGTGTACAGCAGAAGCAGCACAGTGGGGAATTACTGCCTTGAGTGCAATGTGCAATTACAGTGGTACCTCGACATACAATCGTAATCCGTTCCGAGACTGAGATCCTATGCCGAGGTTTTCGTAACTTGAGCGAACGTTTCCCATTGAAATGTATTGAAAATAAATTAATTCGTTCCAATCCTCTGACAAAACACCAAAAACAGGATATTGGATTGGAAAACATGTTTTATTTCTTCTAATTCGCCATCTAGTAACAAAGTAACACACAACTAGTGGTTTAATAGTAATCAAATGTGTTTAATCCAACTAAAATTGGGCGGATTTCGCCGTTTTTTTTCCCACGACAACGCATTCGTAAATGGAACAAACAAATTTAAATTAACTTGGATTAATATATACAGACACTCAAACATACATTTAATGTAACTTTACACAAAACTGAATTCTAATGTTTTGTAAACTTTTTTTTACCTTTATTCTGGCCGGGTTAGTTGTTTGCCACGCCTCCACCCTCACGTTCGCTATCGATGGGCTGTTTGCTGTTGTACTACGTATTCCCTTCAAAATATTCCGAAAATGATGCACACAAATGTCCTAGGATAACGCACGACCACTTGCCAACGAGAAGTAGTCTTGTAGTATTAGCGATCGCTCCGCTGCTCGTGGGAACCTCAGGGGCACTGGCTCGCAACTCCCTCTTTGTAGTAGCCCTGGTCGCAACTGCTTTGAACGGCGCCTATGAGAGAGTTGCGACCAGAGATACTGTTGCGAGCCAGTGCCCCTGATGTTCTTATGAGCAGCGAACGAGAAGTAATATAATACTCCTCGTATTAGATAATAATAACAGGAAATGCAACAGCTGAGCTTACACACGTATTGATTGTGGGTAATGAAGTTTTATTCTGAGAAAGAGTGCCATTGCCTATCGGCGTTGTGTGCACGAGTATACTTCATTACCCAGAAAGCCCTCTTTTTTCCCGCGCATGCGCGTTGTGCGTTTCCTGGTCGAAACTCGTCTGAATAAATGTTCAGGGCTCGTAGATATTGTTATACACGAAAGAGATGCGGCAAAAAAGACACTGCGCTACAATGATAAACAGCCTCTCATGTCATGGCCACCTGGCTTCGTCGCATCTCGAAATTTTAATTGTATCGCGAGCGAATTATTCAATCAAAATTTCCGTCGTAACACGAGCATGTTGTAAGACGAGCTGTTGTATCACGAGGTAAAAATATTTTCTACTCCACAGGAATGGGGCCGAAGTTGTCCTCACTTGTTTGTTGGTGCATTCAAACTCCAACACGACATGTCCTGGACTCCCGAAGATGATGTGGACAAAAAGGATGCAGAGATGGCTATGATGGATAAGTTCCTTACCCAGCAGACAACTTCACCATCTGACATCGTATCCAAATTCAAGGCCCTATCTAGTTAAAACAATAAGGGCAGATAAATAAACAAGACAAATAGCAAATATAAATGACTGACTTTATTCTTCGATACGGCCAGATCATAACAGTATCCGTAACAACAGAATGCCAAATTACAAGTCCGTAACTATCACTTATTTAGGTCTTTTGCCGAGTAAACGCACCTTATGGAGAAGCACTACCAATTTCGTCATACGCAGTTTCTGGGTGTGATGACAAGTAGGCTTTTTGTTGATGATGATGACGACAGGGCATATGTCCGATTATTATTATCAGAAACATGCATAATCTTTGTGGAGTTATCAGCAAATCTCATTAAATGCTTTTTCATGCCAGTTTTCATCCTAATTTAAGTACGTATGATCATCTTTACTGGTGTGGACAAAACCCAAAAAGTTGGTGGTGTCCACCTTTTAGCCAGCAAACCCGGGTGTGGAGGAAGCAGAGACCTCCCTGGTGGAGTGGCCTTGAAATACAGCATGCGTAGGTGCTTTAAATTCATGTTTAAATATTTATTTCCCCTATTTTTACAATAAAGATTAAAAAAAAATCTTTCATAGCTAACTAACTATGCCAAGGCAATTTGGGGAGTGAAAAGTGCAAACATGGGGGATAGCCCTTTTGTTTTGATGCAAATGTGATACAATGGCTACACTGCATTGAGGTGTTCAACAAACCATTTAAACAGGACCCTTATCAATTTCTTTTGTAAACTGGCCTCATGGAGTAAGTGAAGATGCATAAGAAATAGACTTCTACGCTGTGCTGACATGTTTCCAACAGGTAGCATCCGTATTCCGTGCTCCAGGGCTTTGTCCAGCAACCACTGCTTGTCAGTGGCAGATAGCAAAAGTTGTACAGGATGCATGCAGAATCCACGGAGGGAGAGTGCAACATGTCTGACAGAAATTTGGACTGTCCTAACATTGCTGAGGCTAAACAAGAGCAGGGTTTGAAGTTCTCAATTGAGTTAAGGTAAATCAATTAATTGGATATACAGTCATACCTTGAGATACAAGCTTAATGCGTTTCAGGACCAAGCTCGTATGTCAATTTACTTATCTGAAATCAACGTTTCTCATAGAAATGAACTAAATACAAACTAATTCGTTCCCACCTTCTGAAAAAAACACCAAAAAACAGGATATTACAATGGAAAAACATTTTTATTGATTGTAATTAACCATCTACTAACAGAGTAACAAATAACTAGTGGTTATGATGTTTAATACTAAAATGAGACATTATTCAGTACAACGCGGAGTTCACGGATGGGAGAAAGAGGGACTTGACGGATGCGCTGCAACAAACTTTAAATTTAACTTAAATGAACTTAGATTCCTATACACACAATTAAAAATCATCAGATTCACCAAACAATTGATTCCATTCTTCTTGAGCAAGGATAGCGCTCCCTGGGCCGACTCGTTTCCCTGGAGCAACTTTTTTTTATTTTTACAACCCTATATTATCCTATAACTTTGCCCAGGCTACTTGGAGAGGGCTGGCTTTTTTAAAAGGAGGTAGATTGTCACTATTTGGCGGATGTAGACAGGTTCTGTCTGCCATTATACATAGCGGCTGCGGAGGGGACTTTTTCACCAGCAGAAGGCAGTGTTTCACCGGGATCCCTGAATAACTGCTTCAGTTTTTTTTGGTACAAAATTTTGCGTGTTATTCTCGAATAAATACGGAAGTACAGTGGTACCTTGAGATACGAGTTTAATGCGTTCCGGGATGGAGCTCGTATGTCGATTTACTCGTATCTCAAATCAACGTTTCTCATAGAAATGAACTAAATATAAATTAATTCGTTCCCAACCTCTGAAAAAAAAAATGGGATATTACAATGGAAAAAAAAAATTATTGGTTGTAATTCACCATCTACTAACAGAGTAACAAATAACTAGTGGTTATGATGTTTAATAATAAAATTAGGTATTATTTTATAAAATGGATGCAGAGATGGCTATGACTTTATTCTTCGATACGGCCAGATCAGAAACATGCATAAGGTTTCTGGAGTTAGCAGCAAATCTCATTAAATGCTTTTTAATGCATTTAATAACGCAGTTAGGGGGAGAGAGAGAGGAGTCATTTCGAGGATGCGCTCGTAACGTAACAAACTTTAAATTTAACTTAAATGAACTTAGATTCCTATACACACAAAGGTTTATTCTTAGGTTACACTAAATTTAAACCTTGTGCAATAACCAATGCAAAGAGGTTAATGTATTCCACCGTGGCTTTCGAGGTGAACTTCCTGCTTGGCCATACGTATTGGCGAGCCAGCTCAGTCAAGCATATATTACTCATGTTTTTCGATTATTTCGTGCTTAATATCGATTATCATCACACGCCTTTTTCTTCACGCTACCCTTCATTGCACCGGTTTACTTTGGACCCATTGTGTTTCTCTCAATTCTGCACTGACTAATGCAAAAAACATGGAAAAAATGCAACACTCCGCCCAGTGCTCGTAGAGATCTTTGCACGAGGGAGATGCGGCGAGAAATCATAAGCAGTCTCTCCTGTCTCGGCCACCTGGCTGTCTCGTATACTCTTATCTCAAAATGTGTCTCGTATCTCAAGGCGTTCAGTTAATCTTTGAAAAAAAATGTTCGGGAAGGCATCCGCTTCCAAAAAAACTTGTTGCTACCTGGTTGCGGGGCGGACGTTTTCATGTGCTGCTGGATGGCCGGCCGACGCGGCTGCATGTGCCACCAGACAGCCGGCCGAGAAATTAAAATTAAAGCTCCTCCGTGCCGTCTCAGCGTCAACGCCGTGCACAGAACTCTATTATCTGTTTCCGTGTGGTTCCATGCAGTGTTGACGTCCTATCATCCAGCTAGCTTCACAACCGTATCTACGGCGTAAATCCCTAATGCTGGTTCATTTCATCTAGCCGCTACACCTCGGACCTCTTCACCTCATGAGAATCTATTTTTATTTATTTGCACCAGGAGGCGGCTCTTTCACGCATATCCTCTTATTTAATTTTTTTCTAAAAATGAGACCCATTTGGTTTAGCAACATGCCACAACACGCTTGCATCTCCAGAGAAGTGTGTTCACTTCTTTTGTCTCTATTTTAACTGCACGGCGGGGCCCATTAACTTTAAAATTGTTCCTACCAGGTGATTTTTTTACGAAAGAACGCCATTATGAAGATTCATTCATGCCGCAATTGTGTGCTACTCATTTAGCATATCAAGGAATATCAATATATAAGAGGCATTTTTAACACCGACTCAAAAAAAAAAGCTAAATTCACTTGCAACAAAAGAGAAAATGGCAGGACAATCTAGGCACTGTATAAATGATATTTGAAGCGCCCATTCTCCCTCTATTGTGGGTATGTTCTTTGGCGCTGAGAAATGAAGCATAGTTGTCCTGACCTCTGCCATTTTTCACCGCCATTTTTGATTTGTCTTCTGGTTGCGAGTTTCAGCGTAGATTTACACAGTTTTCCGAATTTTTAAAATATCCCTCAGAAAAAAAAGCCGCGAAAATTGAAGCCGCGATATTCTAGATGAGACTAACATGACAGCAACAGATGAAACCAGTCAGTTCAGCAGTCAGGGTAATACAGAATTTTGAATTTACACAAGGCGCACTAATTGGGTGCAACGTCCATTTTGCAGAACATTTTATCATCTTAAATGTGCCCTATAGTTGTGAAAATACAGTACACAAAGAACAATACAATAATAGAAGGGTTCATGGATTTTCTGGCAAATTTGTTAAAAGATTACTGAGAAAAGAAGTGAAGCATGGCAGTAACTGCCATTTATCTGTTGCAATGTTGAAATGAACGGCATCCTCTTCTGAAATAATTTTTAGCAGTATATGGAATTGAGGGGAAATGAAAAAAATCAACTTGAATACACTTTCATTGGTTGAACCTGATAAAAAAAAGGGGAACAAATGTTTTTCAACCATAGATACCAATTCTCCTGTTTGCAGCTGGCGACAAAACAGGGTAGAACAATTATCTGCTTGTTCCTTAATTATTTCATGCCAGAGGCCCTCAAAAACATGCAATTTAGCATTAGGTCTCCAAATGGTGGGAACAGCCAATGGCTGAAAGGTTTGCCTAAAAAACACAAGGATATCTGGCAGTATAGTGTACCAAGTGAGGCCATTTAAAGCACTAAAAATAGCACTGCACCTGAGGGTGGTGGGAAATGGTAACCTAGGCTTCAATCCAAGTTTAACTACAGGAATAGCTCTCTCTCGAAAAAGACAGGGGACATTGATGTCACTGAGTTTATCATAGTTGTTGTCTTGTGAAGTGAAGTGTAGGTGTATGCTGAAGACCTCATTGAAGCAGGATAGGTTACACAAGCTCTGATTTACCTGGTAGTACAATGTAATTTGTGAGCCAAAAGAGGAATTTTTAAATTGAACCTTGTATGCTTCCAGTTCTGGCCAGTCCTGTTCCTCAGGGGGGTACTTGTAACTTTCTAGACTTCTTTTGTTCATCATCTGTGACTCACTGTGTTTTACCTCAACTAGCTTCAGTACTGGTTTTTCTGTCCGGTGAATGGTGAGCACACTTGTCAGTCTCTCAGTATCTGCCATGATGCAGGATAATGAGTGTTTGGCATTTTGGTCGTCGTCTCTCAAATTCCGTGTTAATATTCCAGCCATTTTTTCTTTTGAGAGAGAGACCAAGAGACTATAATATAGTCGGGCATGATCTTGAATGTCTGCGTCGCCATAGCAAAAGATGAGGTGTTGCAGGATGTTTGTCAGAGACGTAAATAACGTGTACAGATTGGGATGTGTCATCAAGCGACGGCAAAGTCCCAGCACAATGTTTCCCAGACGCCAGTCTGTACTAATAGAAAGTGGCGGCATAATGACTATGTTGGAAAGTAGTCTAAGCGTGCTCATCTGAGGGATATCCTCTTCTTTTGCCACTCGAGCCAGCACTTTAAGGTGCCAAGTGAGGTCTGATAAGGTAAAATGAGCAGGGGGCACTACAGTGATAATGTCCTGTAGTGCCCTGCAGAGCCTTGACGCCCAATTACATTCAGGGAACATGTCCGAAGCCTGGTCAGCCAAGTTGAGGATTTGTGGAGCCAGGTGACTTTTATGGCAATAAAGCATGCACAGTTTATCTGCAATACGGTTAGAGTATACCTCCAAGTGGCAAAAATATATAAGAAAAAGGAAAACCGCTCTAAAAAATGCGGCAAGAAGCTCACAGCTCTGTCCTTTCACCACAATGTCGAATAGCAAACTGATGTGTTCATACAGAAAAAGAATACCCTTGCCGCCCTCTCCCTCTTTTTCACCCTCTTCCTGGTACACCACCAATAGCAGATTAAAGCGGGCCAGCATAGTAGCATAATCATTGAGTACAGTAGGTACAAGAGTAAATGCTAATTGAGTTGTTAGCAGCACAGGAGAACTTTCATTACCATTTTCGAAATTGATCGGCCTGTTCTCAGGAAAATGCAAAATATAATCCATGAAGAAAAGCTTCTCTGGTGTGCTTAGAAGTGGATGCTGAGCGAGAACAACCAATCGTCTTAGCATGAAAACTTCATCATCGGTGGTGAAGAGGCTGTCCGTATAGGCACATTTCATCTGCAAGGTGCTATGAAGAAGGCACACCTGGAAAACATTAGCGGTATGGGTCAACATTAGTATGAGAATACAATGCATAATCATCATAAATACAATTATACTAATCCCTCGAATATTGCGAATAATGTAGACCAGATGTGGCCACGACAATCAAAAAACCACAAAGTTGGATCACTCCTATTATTTCTACATACCATACTACATGTTTTCGCGCCTATACAGAAATACAAGTACAGAACTACAATTAATAAGAAAAGTAGTCTTCCCTCGATTATCAGTGATTCACTTCGCACATTTTTTATGAAAAATGGCGGAGGTCAAGACAGCGCTTCATCTCAGCACCGAAGAACATATCTACAATAGAGAAGGGCCCTCAAAATAGCATTCATACAGTACCTAGACTGCATCTTGCCATTTTCTCTTTTGTTGCGAGTGACTTTTGCATTTTTTTTTAGTCGAAGTTGAAAATGCCGCCTAAATATTGGCGTTGCTTGATTTGCTAAATGAGTATCACGCAATTGCGGCATAAATGAATCTACACTGTGGTGTTCTTTTGTACATAATTCAGCTGGTAGGAAAGATTTTAATGGTAATGGGCTCCAGCGTGCAGTTAAAATGGAGACACAGGAAGTGAATGCACTTCTCTGGAGATGCAAGCGTGTTGGTAAACCAAGTGCTATCCTGAAAAGACAGACCTAAGACTTCCATCTCATTTTTAGAGAAAAAATGATTAAGAGGAGGATATGTGTGAAAGAGCCCCCTCGGGGTGCTAATAAATGAAAATAAATTCTCGTGAGGTGAAGAGGTCCGAGGTGTAGCGGCTGGATGAAATGAACCAGCATTATGATGGTTTTACACCGTAGATATGGCCGTGAAGCTGGCATGACGATAGGACGTCAACACAGTGCAAGGAGCCACCCAGAAGCAGAAGATAGAGATGTGCACGGTTAATGGACGGCATGGAGGAGCGAAGTGGAAGTTTAATTTCTCGGCCGGAGGTCCGCAAGAGACGTCTGCCCCGTGACCAGGCCCCCGTCGGAACAGGCACAAGTTTTTTTGGAAGTGGATGCCTTCCCGGACATTTTTATTCAAAGATTAACTGAACGTGCATCTCATCATCATCGTGTGGGAATGCTGCTGCCTGGCTTTTTAGGTCGTTTTGATAACTGACATGTTTCCATCCCATGCTCAGTTAGGCGAGTACAGTAATCCCTCGAATATCGCAGACTGGACCCGTAGCCACAAGAAGACAAGGATTTGGACTAAAACTCCTGTTTACCTGTTTTTTGGGATTTACCAAATTTACTCGCATATAAGCCGCTTTTGTCGGACAAAAAAGTGACTGAATCGAGGGTACGGTGTATATGCACATAAGAAGTCGACATGCACGAAACTGCAAGTGTACAACGCCATAACACCATTACGTTATGACGCCATGGCGCAAGACAATGCGGCCGATACGGTCATTTATTTCAAAAGAGAAAAGATAAACAGATAAAACGCTAAAAGTGCCAAAGGTGATGTTTTCAGTTGATTATTTTTATTAATTTCTATGAATGAAATTCAAGAAAAAAACTCATGCAGTCACTGCTCGCTCGGGGCGCGGCCATTTTACCTAGGGCGCTGCCGTCTAAACCTAGTTAAACGTGCTCTGACTGGCCAGACGTGAGTAGCCTTGATTTTGAAAAAACAAACTTCCACTTTGATTTTTTTACGTTTTATTTCTTGTTTGAAAGTGAAAACTATTGCAGTAATAATATGAACCATCGAAATAAGAGATATTTTGACATAAGAACAAATATGGCTGCACAACATCTTAAACTTCTGGTAAGAAAATTTATTTCTGTTATCAGAAAGCATCAGGTTCTCATCAAGATACTTATTTTTTTCAAATTGAATAATTTAATACTTTGCATTAACAAAGACAGGCATATTAACTTCCTTATGATATTGACCCTAACAATTGCTTTTGATTCATGCAGTATCTCAGAAATACCACATGATGATTTTTCTTAAGATTTTCCCTTCAAAGTAACACATTTGTACTCTATTAAAACCATGAATATGGAGGTGAAAATTGTGAATCAGTGAGAAATTTAGAAATTCGACAATTTTAAGGCAATTTTAAGGGTGTGGCTTCGATGAGAGTAAATACAGTGGATCAAGTGGAGAGGAACTATTGTCACTAAATGCAGTATTTAAAGTATTTACATTTTCATAGATATATTATATTTAGATATTAATACATCAGTCTTTTGACATACTTATAGCTGTAATATTTAATAAATACAGTAATACCTCTACTTGTCTCTAGGTGCGAAATTTCCAGGTTACGAAAGCTTTTTATATGCAAATGAGTGCCTTGAAATAAGAAAAATTTCAAAGTTACGATAACCCCCCAAAAGTACATGCATTCCTTAGCCGCCATTTTATTTAGAAAATATTGTCGCGGATGCATTGATTCTCTGGGCTGTATCACAACAACCATCCATTTTCTTTAACCCATTGTCTGCTTAAACATATTTATGCTTGGGGTAGCTGTAGTCGACTGCCTCGACCTGAACGGCAGGCTTTGGGGGGCTAAATTGTGCTGCGGGGGCAGGCGATGGGCTGTGTTGTTGGTAATTAAGACGATGACGAGTTAGTTGGTCGATGTGCACCAAAACGGACGCATGACTAAATGCAACGCTCGTCAATACACCAGGAATTCAACGAGGAGGCAGCCACCATTGCAACTGCACAAATCAGAAAAAAACAGGGGAGAAACGAACTTTCCGACTTCGTGGAAAAAACATCCTGAAAAAGTGTTCACAAGTCGTGCCCACTTTGACGACGTTTTTCTTGTGCCAGTGGTGACATAAAATGGATGTAAAATTACAATTCGAAGAAATCACAAAACGTTAATGCTTGTTGTTGATTAATGTGCTTGTTTGAATTCTTAATGCTGTGTTCATGTTTGTGTGCTATCTCTATGTTGCATCCTGGTAGCTTTCTCTTGTGTATATATACTTATTCATTTTGTGACATGAATGAATAAATTTATGATCATTTTCTCTCATTTTTGTGTTTCTCACATCTTACAAAATTGTGTAACAAAGTAACAAATAACTAGTCGCTTAATAGTACTAAAATTAGACGGATTTCGCGGAGGGGAGAAAGAGCGACAGAGAGAAGTGGAGGGAAGCAAGACTTTTTGCACGGTAACACGCTCGTAACATAACATGAACAAATTTAAATGAACTTGGATTACATTTACATTACAAACATTTTCTGTAACTCTTCACAAGCTTTTCACACACTGTTGCTGGTATTTTGGCCCATTCCTCCATGCAGATCTCTAGAGCAGTGATGATTTTGGGCTGTCGTTGGGCAACACGGACTTTCAACTCCCGCCAGATTTTCTATGGGGTTCAGATCTGGAGACTGGCTAGGACTCTCCAGGACCTTGAAATGCTTCTCACAAAGCCACTCCTTTGTTGTTTCCGATCATTGTCATGCTGAAAGACCGAGCCACGTCTCATCTTCAATGTACTTGCTGATGGAACATTTTCACTCAAAATCTCTATATGGCCCCATTCACTCTTTCCTTTACACAAGATCAGTCGTCCTGGTCCCTTTGCAGAAAAACAGCCCCAAAGCATGACGTTTCCACCCCCATGCTTCACAGTGGGTATGATGTTCTTCAGATGCAATTCAGTATTCTTTCTCCTCCAAACACGAGAAGCTGTGTTTCTACCAAAAATTTCTATTTTGGTTTCATCTGACCATAACACATTCTCCCAGTGCTCTTCTGGATCATCCAAATGCTCTCTAGCAAACGGCAGACGGGCCTGGGTGTGTACTGGCTTCAGCAGAGGGACACGTCTGGCAGTGCAGAATTTGAGTCCCTGGCGGCGCATTGTGTTACTGATAGTAGCCTTTGTTACTGTGGTTCCTGCTCTCTGTAGGTCAATCACTAGGTCCCCCTGTGTGGTTCTGGGATATCTGCTCACCGTTCTTGTTATCATTTTGATGCCACGGGGTGAGATCTTGCATAGAGCCCCAGATCAAGGGAGATTGAGTGATCCTGTATGTTTTCTAATAATTGCTCCCACAGTTGATTTCTTTAGACCAAGCGTTTTACCTGTTGCAGATTCAGTTTTCCCAGCCTGGTGCAGGTCTAAAATTTTGTCTCTGGTTTCCTTCGACAGCTCTTTAGTCTTGGGCATAGCGGAGTTTGGAGTGTGAGAGACTGAGGTTGTGGACAGGTGTCTTTTATACCGACAATGACTTAAAACAGATGCTATTAATACAGGTAACGAGACAAGACCTCGATAGAAGTTAGACCTCTTTGACAGCCAGAAATCTTGCTTGTTTGTAGATGACCAAATACTTATTTTCGACTCTAATGTGGAAATAAATTCTTTAAAAATCAAACAATGTGATTTTGTTTTTTTTCTCCCACATTGTCTCTCATGGTTGAGGTTTACCCATGTTGACAATTACAGGCCTCTCTAATCTTTTCAAGTAGGAGAACTTGCACAATTGGTGGTTGACTAAATATTTATTTGCCCCACTATATTTGCACATAAAAAGACAACATGCATGAAACTGCAAGGTGACAAAGACAAAACGCCACGACGCAAGACAATGCGGACGATATGGTCATTTATTTCAAAATAGAGAAAATATAAAGAGATAAAACGCCAAACAAAATTTATTTTGACGACTATGAATGAAATTACAAAAAAGAAAAAAAAACTTTCATAAAACGTGAAAAAACGCACTCGTGCCTGTCACTGCTTGCTCAGGGCGTGACCATCTTATCGTAGTAAAACGTGCTCTGACCGGCCAGACGCGAGTAGCCTTGATAAATATGTTCGTAGCGATTAGTATGTCAGCACATCCCAATAGTTGTTAAGGCTGATTGAAGGTCTTCCGGTTGATCATGAAAATATCAGCCTTGATACCTGCATAATGTGTATCTCATGCTATTATTGCACCCAGAGACTTGGTGAACCCTAGACTGTGACGGACACACTTCCTGGTTGTACGTTACTTCCTTTTTGAAAGGAAATGATTGTACATTTGTGATTATGATATAAAACAAAATTCCGCTTTGATTTGTTTTCTTTTTATTTCTTGTTCGAAAGTGACAACTATTGCAGTAATATGAACCATCAAAAGAATTTTGACATTAGAAGCAATTTGGCTGCCATAACATCTTAAACTTCTGGTAAGAAAATCGTAAATTTCTGTCGTTAAAAATCATCAAGTTCTCATCAAGGTACTTCTTTCCTTTTTCAAAATGAATAATTTGATAGTTTGTATTTACATATTAACTTCCTTATAAAAATTGACCCTAATCATGTGGTTTTGATTCATACAGTATCTCAGAAATACCACGTTCGATGTTTTTTCTGAAGATTTTTCCTTCAAAGTAACACATTTGTACTTCCAACTAAAACCATGAATATGTAGGTGAAAATTGGGAATCAAGAGGCGGCTTATACGATAGATATTGTAAAATTCAACAATTTTAGGGATGCGGCTTATACACGGGTGAACAATAGTTATATAGTTAAATGGGAGTGATCATACTTCTCCGTTTTTCGGTAATCATGACCATGCCTGGTCTACATTACATTTGCTTGAGGGATGACTGTTTTACCGCATTTAATTGCATATGAGCTGCACCCTTAAAATTGCCCTAAAATTGTTGAATTTTGACAATTTACAATTTTACAAATTACAATTTTCTTCCCAGAAGTTTAAGATGTTGTGGCAGCCAAATTGCTTCTAATGTTGAAACATTACGGCAGCACCCTAGGTAAGATGGCGGCGCCCTGAGCGAGCAGTTTCAGGCACAAGTGAGTTTTTTCACGTTTTATGCAAGAGGTTTTATTATTCTTGAATTTCTTTCAGACGTCAAAATGTATCTTGTTTAGCATTTTATCCGTTTATCTTTTCTCTATTTTGAAATAAATGACCGTCGGCCGCATTGTATTGCGTTATGGCATTTCGTCTTTGTGACCTTGCAGTTTCTAGCATGTCGTCTTTTTATGCGCATATAAGCCATACCCTCGATCCAGTCATCATTTTTTTGTCCAACAAATGCGGTGAATACTGTAATTAAATATTACCGCTTACAAGCATATGAAAAGACTAATCTATTAATATCTAAATATATTCTATATATTAAAACATGTAAATACTGTACTCAGTGAAAATAGTTCCTCTCCACTTGAAGTAAATAAGAAAAATAAGTGAATCTTTGTAATTCCAAAAATAACAGGTTAATGGTTGCAATGCAAAAAAGCAGTTTAATGGTTGTAATTCAAAAAAACAGGACAATAGTTGTTTTAGTCAATCTGGTCCAGATCCTCATAAAATCCTTAAATCTTCAGGGGGCGCTGTAGGGGCAGCAGCAGGAGCTTCCGCGATAGGTTTTCGGTGCACAAGGAAAATCCTGATGGGGAGTCGTGACTGCTGTTCTTTTTTTTGTTCAAATGTTTTTTGTACAAAGACGATTGCCAAATTCGATTGCTCTGACCATGTTGTCACCAATCTCCTGGACCAGTTGATGCAAACTGCGTGTAATGTCAATTATCTCCTGCAGATTTCTTAATGCAAGACCACGTTCTTCATCCTCATCTTTGTCTGCTTCTTTTCTTCACTCGCCGATTGCATCGTTTCGATGAGGTCCACATCAGTGGGGGTGTTGAGTGGCTCTCGAGCAGTGTGTTGACGTCCGCCGTCATGTCCGAGACCGGAGTTTGTAGATTAAGGATTACGGCTGGCTTTACCATGAAGCCAGCAGCATTACAGCACATCATGAGTATCAGTTGAACTGGGGCGCTTTTAGTTCATCTTTGAAAGAAAATGTCCTGGAAGGCATACTCCCATCATTTGATGTCTTGGACGGTTAGCAAGCATTTTCAGCGGCGATGCAAAATACAAACAAATCTGGACTTCCGCCCTAGCTTCCGCCATTTTTAATTTCCTGTCTTCACTGAAGATTTTGTCATTTTTATGAACTTTTTTTTTATACTTCAGAAAAAAATGCGATGTACTGAACCCGTGAAGTGGCTTAGGATAACAGTATCTGCTTTTCAACACAAGTGCTCATCTGTTCTGCAAATTCCACATTTATCTTAGGCTCTTGAGTTTGATTTATTCTTTTAAAAAAAAGGGGGGCAGTGCATATTAATGAACACATACATATTCATGTCAATGAACATTTGTTAATATGTAAGATTATGTTAGAAGGCTAATTTCCATCTGTAGTCCCTTGTGCAGGTTTAAGATAAACAATGACACACACAAGTAGCAGTTCTAGGCAGCATTGTGATCACAATTTTGTTCGTCTAACAGCCAGGCTCAAGATGATTGGCAAAGAGGTTATGAGACAGGAGTTCGCGTATAGTAATTGGTATTTAGTTCAATGTATGTGAGGCACAAACAGAGAAGGTGCTTTGGCTAAATGCACTCTTTTTGAAGGGAGCTACACAGTCACCTCTAGAGCCTGCTCGTTGATCTATTGGAATGTTTTTTTACAAATTCATGCAGTGGAGGAGCTTTGTAATGGGAGATTTTGTAAACTAAGGTGGCATCAGCATATTTAACAGTATTGTCCCAATTCAGGCATTTGTTTTTTTAATGTCTGACAATGATGTTACAATTTTGGTTTTCTGTCCAATACTTTCAAAACTTGCTTATAAACGGTTTCAATTGGTTTTAGTGTTGTTTTGCAGGCCGATGACCAACTTGTTAGATAAGAGATAAGGAGGCAAGAGACATTCCAGCTCCGACCTAGGGGGCTGGTACCATGAGAAAGGATCCCACTGTTGTTCTCGAGTGAAAAGATTGCTTAATTGCCAAAACTAGCTAGCCATGGAAAACAACTCCATATTTGGAAGTTTCTTCTAAACTGAAACATGCCCAGTATTATCAAATTAACTCCCACTTTTACCTGCTGGAAAGAAGATATATATTGGAGTCAGATGTCAAATCATGTGCTTCTTGCAATAAAGCTGGTGTGCCTAAACCACCCTGAGACTCTTAATTTTTCTATGTCGTCTCAGTTTATCTTAAAATCCCCCATAACCGAAAGCGAGCACATGACGTTGTAGGTATGAGGTCAAAACACAACGACAACACACTAAGACGATTATTGCATCTTTTGCATATCACCGTGGGAAAAAAACAAATCAAAATTGACATAACAGTACATTTGCATCAATTTACAGTGGTACCTCTACATACGAGCTTAATTCGTTCCGGGACTGAGCTCGTATGTCGATCTTCTCGTAACTCAAACGAACGTTTCCCATTGAAATGAAAACATTAATTTGTTCCAACCCTCTGAAAAAACACCAAAAACAGGATATTGGATTGTAAAACAAAGTAACACATAAGTAGTGGTTTAATAGTACTAAAATGTGTTTAATAGAACTAAAATTAGACGGATTTTGCGGAGGGTACAGAGAGGGACAGAGAGGGACATAGAGGGGGGGGGGGACTTTCCACGGCAACGCACTCGTAACAGAACATACAAATTTAAATTAACTTGGATCAAACATACGTTTAATGTAACTTTACACAAAACTGAATTCTAATTTAGTTTTATTTTTTTCTACCTTTGTTCTCCGGGTAGACTTCACCCGGACGTTCAGCGGGAGTTTTTAAAAGGAACGCATCAAGAGTTGTTTGTTTTTGCCTTCCCTTCAAAATATTTCGAAAATGACGCGCACAAATTTCCTCACAATACGATAACGCGCGACCACTTGCCAGCTTGTCAGGGTGCCTCTTTTCTACAAAATCAGAAAACTCTCGCCACTTCGCTAGCATGTCTTTGATATCCTTTGTAGCCAGGCGGCCCCCCTCTTCCACCTACTCCTCGCTACTGAGTTCCCGCAACACCTCCAAATGTTCACTCTCCTGGAGCTCGATTAAATCCTGTGTCATCAGTTCTTGGTGGTGCTCGGCGATTAGATCATTCACATCTGCCACGTTAACCTCCAGCCCCAAGGAATTTCCAAGTGACACGATATTGGATTGGATTAGATTGGATTACTTTATTCATCCCGTATTCGGGAAATTTTGTTGTCACAGTAGCAAGAGGGTGAGGATGCAGGAATAGGAAAGGCATTTTAGACATAAATAGATAGGTAAAAGTAAGTTAATAAATAAATACATGAATAAATATATGAATAAATAAGCGTGTTGCTTAGCACATATATACATACATACACAAATATACATGCATGCATACGGTAGGTCTCAACACTCAGCCATTTTTTTGTTAAAGAGCCTGACAGCTGATGGGAGGAAGGATCTGCGGAAGCGCTCCTTCCTGCAATGAGGGTGCCGCAGTCTATTGCTAAAGGAGCTTCGGCGGGACTCCACAGACTCATGCAGGGGGTGGGAGGTGCTGTCCATGATGGACATCATCCTGGTCAGCATTCTCCGCTCTCCCACTTCCTCCAGAGTCCAGAGGACAGCCCAGAACAGAACTGGCCCTCCTGACCAGCTTATTCAGCCTGTTCCTGTCCCTCTCCGTGCTCCCGCATCCCCAACAGAGCACTGCATAAAACACTGTAGATGCCACCACAGTGTCGTAGAAAGTCCTCAGCAGTGTCCTGCACACTCCAAAGGACCGTAGACTCCTCAGTAGGTAGAGGCGGCTCTGGCCCCTTTTGTACAGGGCATCTATGTTTGTGGACCAGTCTAGTTTGTTGTTGAGGTGAACACCCAGGTACTTAAAATTCTCCACGATTTCAATGTCTGTACCCTGGATGTTCACCTGAGTGGTCTGTTGAGGATTCCTCCGAAAATCGATGACCATTTCCTTTGTCTTACTGGTGTTGATGTAGAGGTGGTTTTGCCTACACCAGTCAACAAAGGCTGTGATGACTCCCCTGTACTCCAGGTCGTTCCCGTCCGTCACTCGTCCAATAATAGCGGTGTCGTCAGAGAACTTCTGGAGGTGGCAGGTGTCTGTATTATGTTGGAAATCCGATGTGTAGAGGGAGAAGAGGAGTGGGGAGAGCACTGTGCCTTGTGGGGCCCCCGTGCTGCAAGCTACCACATCAGACATACAGTCCTGGAGTCTCACATATTGTGGTCTGTCAGTGAGGAAGTCGATGATCCATGCGGCTAGGTGGTTCCTTACTCCAGCCTCTTCCAGTTTCCCTCTCAGTAGGACCGGCTGAATGGTGTTGAACGCACTGGAGAGGTAAAAAAACATCATTCTCAGCGTGCTTCCCGTGTTCTCCAGGTGTGAAAGAGACCTGTGCATCAGGTAGGTGGTAGCATCTTCCACACCAATGCCTGGACGATAGGCGAACTGCAGAGGGTCCAGCTCTGCATTCATCAGGGGGCTGAGGTGATTGAGGATGATTCTCTCCAATGTCTTGATCAGGTGAGAGGTTAATGCTACCGGCCTGAAGTGGTTTGGCTCCCTGGGGTACGCAGTCTTAGGAACTGGGACCACACAGGAAGTTTTCCACAAGGTGGGGACCCTCTGCAGACTGAGGCTGAGGTTGAAAATATGCAGAATCACTATACCAAGCTGATCCGCACACTCTCTCAGTAGTCTGGAGCTGAGGCCGTCTGGACCGGTAGCCTTCCTTGCCTCGATCTTCTTTAGCTGTTTTATCACCTGATCGACAGTGATGCAGAGATCGGTGGAAGAGGGGGAGGAAGAGGAGGAGGAGGAGAACGAGGGGGGAGCGTTGCTTCTGGTCTGGGGGGGTCAGGGGAGTGGGGGCAGGACTGAATCTGTTAAAGAACTGATTCAGTTCATTGGCCCACTCCCTGCCGCCAGACTCCGGGTCTCTCTCGCTGTTGCCTCCATGGCCTGAAATGGTCCTCAAGCTCCTCCAGACCTCTTTGGTGTTGCCTCTCTGGAGTTGGTTCTCCAGCTTCCTCCTGTAGATGGTCTTACCCTTCCTTAT
The DNA here is from genome assembly GCF_051989625.1 of Stigmatopora argus. Lineage (NCBI taxonomy): Eukaryota > Metazoa > Chordata > Actinopteri > Syngnathiformes > Syngnathidae > Stigmatopora > Stigmatopora argus. Next base: position 20,465,155 of record NC_135392.1, on the reverse strand, counting down.
CTCTCTCTTCAGCTCCTTCTGGACCATTTTCAGGCTCTCTTTCTCCCCAGACCTAAAAGCCCTCTTCTTCTTGTTCAGGAGGGCCCTTAGATCCCTGGTGACCCACAGCTTATTGTTGGAGAAACAACGGACCTTCTTGGAGGGTACAATGTTCTCAACACAGAAGTTAATATAATCTGTGATGCAGTGGGTCAAGCTGTCAATGTCATTACCATGTGAATTGCACAGCACCTCCCAGTCAGTGGTCTCAAAACAGTCCCCCAGTACCATGCTGGTCTCCTCGGTCCATCTTTGTATGATCATCGTGGTAGGTTTTATTTTCCTCACCATAGGGATGTAGGTGGGGATCAGATGGACCAGGTTGTGGTCTGAGCGGCCCAGTGGGGGGAGGGGGACTGAGCTGTATGCCTCCTTATTGTTGGCATACAGCAGGTCCAGAGTTTTTTGTTCCCTGAGTAGAAGCCAAGGGAGCATCGTTAAACTCACCAGAGATAAGAAGGAGAGTCCTCCATGACAACGAGCAAACTCTGTGACACGTACCCCACTCTCATATTTTTCAATTATTTCGCGCTTAATGTTGATTGTCAACGTTCGCCTTTTCTTTGCACAACTCTTCATTCCACCTGTTTGCTTTGGATCCATTGTTGTTCACTTTGTATTATGCATTGACTAAAAAGACACGGGAAAATGCAAGCTCCGCCCAGTGCTCGTAGATATCTGTTATACACGAAAGAGATGCGGCAAAAAAGACATTGCGCTACAATAAACAGCCTCTCGTGTCTTGGCAACCTGGCTTTCCCGCATCTCGAATTTTTTTTCGTATCTAGAGATAATTATTTGCTCGAAATTTTCCTTGTATCTCGAGCTGCTCGTATGTAGAGGTACCACTGTATTTCTGAAACCATATCTATAATAATCCTTATATAGCATGATTTATGGATGGGCGTGCGTCTGTATGTTAAGATTCTCTTGCTACATTTGTCCAAACCGTGCAACGTAGAGTTGATTTTTTTATGGTGGCCAGAAACGGCTATCAGATCCTGATAGACGAGTGATTGAATTTCTTCACCTTCTCTAAGTGTGTAAACTCAATCTTTTATCTGTTAAAGCTGAAAGCACAGTTGATGTATGAATCGTTGTTTTTACATGATGTGCCCTAAACGCACCGCGTGGCTGATTGGTCATAAGGTAGGACGCCTTTCACGTCATTTACAAACGTAATTTTTGGAAGAATTTCCGCCAGCGAGTTTCCAGGTGCTCCCCGAAACCCTTCTTTCCGTGTCGTTACGGGAAGACTCGGCGAGACACGATGCTCCTGGCCGCGCTGACCCAATTTAGTTGTAAGGTAGGATGCCTTTCCACGTCATGCCAGGGAGTTCCCAGGTGGACACATACACGCACTCACACATCAATCCATAAATCCTGCTCAATAAGGATTATAGAATAGATAAAGCATGATTTATGGATGGGTGGATGTTTTATGTTAACATTCTCACGCTACTTTTGTCCAAACCGTGCATCGTAGAGAGTTGACATTATGGTGGCCAGAAACTGCTGTCAGATCCTAATAGACAAGTAATTGAATTTCTTTACCTCATCTAAGTGTGTAAACTCAAGCTTTGAGCATTTGGAAGGATTATCGATGAGTATGCCTGACCAGAAATATGTTAACTTGCTGCTCTCTTGTGGTAGTTTTAAGCATTACACTCTGCAGATTTCATACCTTCTTTGCTTAGTCATTTACGCTTGAAGTTAGTTGCATGAACTATAAAACAGCACTGCTATTTTGTGAGTTTTTATTTTTGTCATATTTTCACTTTGGTTTGCAACGTTTAAAAAAATATAACACCCAAACATCTTTTGAAATTGACCGTCAGTTTTCCTGACTTTTTCGTAAAAGGTAAAAGGCCTGCTTCTGTATAACTGTACATAATTGTATACACCTTTTCCCTTTCTGATCCAACCCATTTTTCAAAAGATTTTTTTTATAGCACAACAACTGTCTTGGTTCTAAACAAGCAGGGGGAATCGGTGAAGCACTTAAGTAAACATAGTTTATGTTTGAACAACATATGGCCTTCATTGTATAATTTTCTAAGTTTATAGTGCAGACCTGCTTTAGTGCAAACCCGAGAATGTGCAGCACTCAATGCCGAACCGTTATTTAAAAGAATGGCAGGTCAAACATTTACATTATTCCAGGTATATTAACAACTATAGGACCAAAACACAAAAATAACTATTTCAAGTGAGGTGGAACACTTGTTTTTTGTTTGGGCATTCAACTTATTGAATAATTGGAAAAACCACAAAGTAGGATCACCCCTATTATTACTACCATACATGTTTTCACACCTATAAAAAATACAAGTACACAAGTAAAATTATCAAGAAGTTTATTTATTAAATGTTTCAGTTTATATGCATCTGAAAGTGGAAATAGTTGTCTCCTCTTTGTCAGATTCGACAGGCATTGAATCAACGATGGAATCTTCAGATGGCGCCGAAGAGCACTGTCAAGACGGCTGCCAAATTCGATGGCTCTGATCATGTCGGCATTATCAAATCAATCAATCAAAAGCCCTTATTGTCATCATACACAGCTGCGTATAATGAAATTGGTGGTGCTACTCCACAAAGTGCGTTTTCCCAGTAAAAAAATAAATAAATAAGTAATATAAAAATATAAAAAGTCAAATCCTGGCAAGGTAAATTCTAAAATATTGCACAATCTAAATTCCCTAACCCGTTGTTGCAAACTGAAGGTCAGAGACACTTGTACAGTAATACCTTGACATACGAGTGCCCCGACATACAAGCAATTTGAGATACGAGTAAAATTCCGAGCAAATATTTACCTTGAGATACGAGACAAATTTTGAGATATGAGCATCTGAGACAGCCAGTTGGCCTGGTCGCAAGAGGCTGCTTTATGATTTCACCGCACTCTCTCTAGCTGCATCTCACTCGTGCAAAGATGTCTACGAGCACTGGGCGAAGAGTTGCATTTTTCCGTGTTTTTTTTGCATTAATTGGTGCAGAATTAAAGGAAACACAATGGAGCCAAAGCAAGCCGGTGAAATGAAGGGTAGTGCGAAGAAAAAGCGTATGATGACAATCGATATTGAGCACAAAATAATCGAAAAACATGAGTATTGTCCGCGTGACTGAGCTGGCTTGCCAATACGTGTGGAGAAGCAGGAAGTTCGCCGAAAGCCGCAGTGGAATACATTAACCTCTTATCCTTGGTTATTGCCAAAGAAGGTTTAAATTTAATGTAACCTAAGATTAAAACTTTTGTGTGTGTATAGTTCATTTAAGTTAAATTTTAAGTTTGTTACGTTATGAGCGCATCCATCAAGTGACTCCTCTCTCTCTCTCTCCCCAACTGCGAACTCCCCATTGTATAAAATAATGCCTCATTTTATTATTAAACATAATCACTAGTTATTTGTTACTCTGTTAGTAGATGGTGAATTACAACCAATAAAAATGTTTTTCCATTGTAATATCCCAGTTTTTGGTGTTTTTTTCAGAAGTTGGGAACGAATTAATTTATATTTAGTTCATTTCTATGGGAAACGTTGATTTGAGATACGAGTAAATCGACATACGAGCTCCATCTCGGAACGCATCAAGCTCGTATCTCAAGGTACCACTGTACTAACGTATTGTACAGTGGTACCTGGACATACGATCGTAATCCGTTCCGAACCTGAGATCGTATGACGAGATTCTCGTAACTCGAGCGGACGTTTCCCATTTAAATGAATCGAAAACAAATTAATTCGTTCCAGCCCTCTGAAAAAACACCAAAAACAGGATATTGGATTGGAAAAAATGTTTTATTTCTTCTAATTTGCCATCAATTAACAAAGTAACACATAACTAGTGGTTTAATAGTAATAAAATGTGTTTAATCTAACTAAAATTGGGCAGATTTCGCCGACGGGAGACAGAGACGTGTGGGGGGGGGGGGGGTTCGTTTTTTTCCCACGACAACGCACTCGTAAACGGAACAAACAAATTTAAATGAACTTGGATTAATATATACAGACACTCAAACATATGTTTAATGTAACTTTACACAAAACTGAATTCTAATTTTGTTGTAATCTTTTGTTACCTTCGTTTTCCAGGTTCGCGGTTTGCCACGCCTCCACCCTCACGTTCGCTATCGATGGACTGTTTGCTGTTGTATTGCCTTCAAAATATTCCCAAAATGATGCACACAAATGTCCTCACAATAGGATAACGCACGACCACTTGCCAATGAGAAATAGTCTTTAAAGAACGATCGCGGGAGCTTCTTTCCTTAGAAAGAATAACAGGAAATACAATAGTTGAGCTTACCCACGTATTGATTGTGGGTAATGAAGTTTTATTCTGAGAAAGGTTGCCATTGCCTATGGGTGTTGTGTGCACAAGTATACTTCATTACCCAGAAAGCCCTCTTTTTGCCCGCGCGTTGTGCGTTTCCTGGTCTTAGGAGAAACTCGGCTGAATTAATCGTTCTGTGCTCGAAAGATATGCAAAAAAGACAGTGCCATGGCCACCTGGCTTGGTCGCATCACGAAATTTTGATCGCATGACGTGCGAATTATTCGATCGAAATTTCCACCGTAAGACGAGAATTTTGTATGACGAGCGGTCGTATGACGAGGTACCACTGTATAACACGCAAAACTTTCTACCAAAAAACTGAAGCAAAGTTATACACGGATCCTGGTGAAACACTGCCCTCTGCTGGTGAAAAAGTCCCCTCCGCAGCCGCTATGTATAATGGGAGACATAACCTGTCCATATCCGCCAGATGGCGACAATCTACCTTCTTTTTAAAAAGCCAGCCCTTTCCAAGTAGCCTGGGCAAAGTTATAGGATAATATACGGTTGTAAAACTAAAAAAAGTTGATCCAGGGAAACGAGTCTGCCAAGGGAGCGCTATCCTTGCTCAAGAAGAATGGAATCAATTGTTTGGTGAATCTGATGATGATCAATCAGACTTTGAAAAATCCAGTCCGTTTTCCATATCTCCCTCCTCTACCACACCTGAATCAAATGATCAACTCATCAGCAAGCTGTCCATACGCTTGATACCGATTCTGATTATTTGATTCAGGTGTGTTGGTGGAGGGAGATATGGAAAACAGACCGAATAGGGGCTCTCGAGGACCGGACCTGGCCACCCCTGGTCTAGGGTGTAGTCTGCCTTTCGCCCGAAGACAGCTGAGTTAGTCTCCAGCAACCCCCGCAACCCTTTCGAGGATGGGCGATATGGAAGATGAATGAATGAATAAAAAATACAAAAAAATCCCCAGAAAAAAAATCTGCGATGTAGTGAAGCAGCGATAACTGAAGCGCTAAGTAGCGGTGTCTCTGTACTGGTGCAATCTGAGAAAAACTAAAAAAAACATGTATACCAATTTTTAGTCACAAATTATGGGTACGCGTTATACTCGAATAAATACCGACTTTAACTTGCTATGAACTAATGGTAGTCTTCTCCAAAATGCAATTATGGGAGTTGGAGACTTCAGACATGCTTATTTACAGGATTTGTAGTAAATAGAAAATATAAAAAAAAAATTAAAAAAAGAAAGAGAAAGGAGTCCAGTTTATGTCCGAGTTTAAAGTGTATAGCTCCCGGAGAGCCCGCACTTCCGTTAAACATATCTCATATCTTGTAATAAGAGCAGGTCCCGTTTAACAGAAATGTAGATGTCTGCAGTTACTCTCAGATATTTCAGATACTACACAAAGACAACTTTCAAGCGATCATCATTATCAAAAATCTAATTCCCAAAACATTAAATAAATTGGTTTCAAATGTTGTAACATGTACTCTTTGCAGGATAAAATGAGTCATTTTACATCGAATCAATGCTTTGTTGAGCTCTAATAAACCGAGAACAAATACGAGTTTTCACCTATTGCATATTTAACGCTAAACTTGCTTTTAATTGACATGTTATGAGTTGAATTTAAAATAATAATAATAATGTCGTTTTTGTGTATTATTTAAGAATGACCATTTATTGCATTTAAATTGATGTTTTTTTAAGAATAAGCTGCAAATGGTTAGTTTTTTTTCCATTGACAATTTCACATATCAGTAATCCTTCATGAGAAAATATATCGCCCACTAAAATTCGGCACAGGTCTAATCACTTCTCCCCCCAAAAAAACGTAATTTAAGAGAAAAAATGTGTTCCTACAAATTTTTAATGGATAAACAATCAATGCAAATAACTGTTATCTGACGAAAATACAAACCTTGCCAGTTCCAAGCATTCGCAGAAGCTGACCTCTAAATATGGATGGGGGAACAGCAGGCACCATGGCAACCACCTCCATCAATCGCTGTAGAACTGCCGCTTGACACAGTGGCGTAAGAAGGAAAGAATTCTCCAGAGTTGTGGACAGCACTGAACGCAAATCCTTGCAGTCTCTTCCGGTCTGAAGGATTGGGACTGTGTCCATGTGAGCCTTTAAAAAGGAGGATACAATGGCTGAGTCTTTATCTATTTGAACTGATCCCCTGTCTGCTTCCCAGTTGACAATTGTATTTTCCTCTAACAGAATTTTCAGATCATCACCTAATCCAGGATCCAAGGCAAGTAGATAAACACAATTTTTCAACACTGCAATATGTAGTCTTGCATAGGGCTGGTGAAGTCTTGAGATTTCTCTGGCCCAAAGCCCACCAATGAACTCAAGTATGTGAGAGAGAAGGGTGGGGAAACACATCTCCAACTCTTGAAGGCATTCACATGCTGTAGCTCTTAGGAGAAAATTGTCGTGATGAAGGTCAGATGTGTTCTGCACTATCTGAATAAGCAGATTCAGAAAGTCCAGACATATATATGTTTTGCTGCTCACACAGCAGGTACAGATGAGGACAGAAGTCAAGGTGATGAGGAGGCTACTGCGAAATTGAACAGATGTATCTGAACAGTGGGCGAAAACCGACAGGAGCTCCAGGACTGTGTCCTCACCAACTGGCACAGTGGGACACAGAAGAGTCGGTTGGTCACATAGTGGGGACAGCAAGTAGACCTGGGGTGGATAATAAATAATTGTTAGTCATCAATATGGCACGTTATAATAAAATATAGAAAATAAATCATTTAGCATTTTTTGTCAAACAGTAGCAACGGCTATAAGTATGAATTTGGTGGCAAAGGCAGCAGTCCCTCACAGGCTCCAGAAGATTGTCACCGGTGGAACAATTTTTCGCGCGAGGGGTCCGACATTTAACCAGGCGAGTCAGGGCATGACCCCTATGGACGTAGACACACCCACACTTGGCTAATTGAAAGTAACTCATCACTCCAATATAAGCACAAGAGACACTATAATATTCATCCCAATGCCAAATGGACATTTTCAGAACCGCACACATCTATGTAAGTGGTGACGCACCAAATATTTTGAAATGCAGATTTCTGCAGTTACTGTGATCCTTTGCCACGTCATGGCTTCAACTTGCCAGCTTCACTACATCGCAGATTTTTTTCCTTAAGTATTAGAAAAAAAATCATAAAAATGTCATAATCCATGCTGAAACTTGCAAACAGAGGACAGATGAAAAATGACGCAAGTCAGGGCACAGCTTCTTCTTCGGCTATGAAATAGCTCCATGTATGTATGTATTTGGATTGGATTGGATAACTTTATTCATCCCGTATTTGGGAAATTTGATTGTCACAGTAGCAAGAGGGTGAGAATTCAGATACAGGAAAGGCATAGTTACAAGTTACACAATACAGTCGCAAAGGCCGCAGAACAACAAAGCAAGAAGCACAAAGTGCTAAGCAAAGCAAAGTATATTGGAAAAGCATTAAGAAATATTAAAATGCAATTTAAAAAGATAGAAAAGCAGCAAAAACACTATTGAGCTACCGCTACCGACTGCCACTTGAGCGGCGCCATTTTGGTTGCAGTAGCAAAAACGGATACAGACTCGAGAAAAAGACGTTGTAGAGTTGGATAAAACTGGAACCACACACAGGAAGTTTTCCACAAGATGGGGAACTTCTGCAGACTGTGACCGAGGTTGAAAATATGCAGAGTCACTCTTCCAAGCTTATCCGCACAGTTCCTCAGTATTCTGGAGCTGAAGAATCAACAGTAGCAGAGTATCACCCCTAGACTCCGTTTCTGGCCTGGTAAGCGCAGACAGCTCTTCCATCTTATCCTATAATGGTTCGTCTGAAGCGTCGCTTCTTCTCCCGGCACTTTTGTCCAGCTCCGGATTTCCAGCGGCATTGAGGTGTTTCTCCTTCTGCTGCGTATTGTTCACAGCTAGTCCCATGTGTCTGACAGCGTAGGCATGGCTGAATGGTTCCAAAAAAGAAGTAGCAGAAAGAAGCCAGGCTAACAGAACAAAGTAAGTTGTGAAAACATTAAAGTAAAAAGGAATGTATTAAGAAATATTAAAATGTAATAAAAAAAGATAGAAAGGCTGTAAGACACGAAAAACAAATAAGAGTGGACAGAGCTACTGCCACCGGCTGCCGCGTGACGGCGCCTTCTTGGGAAAAAAAATGTGTGTGTATATACAGTCATGCGTCTACTTACGAATGCCTCTAGGTACAAAATTTTCAGGTTACGAAAGCTTTTTATATGCAAATGAGTGCATCGAGATATGAGAAAAGATCCAAGTTATGAAATCTCCCAAAAAGTAAATGCATTTCCTTATCCGTTATTTTATTTTATATTATTTTATTGTCGCGGATGCATTGATTCTCACTTTAGAACCTCACTCTGCTGGGCAGCCTGGAGTTGGTCGAGGGGCATAAAAACAAACTCTCTAGAGTTAATGGAACACGACAATACGGGGGAATAAAACGAGAAGGCAGACGAGGAAGCAGCGAGCATTGCAATAGCAAAAATCAAAGAAATGGTGGCGTGATTTCAGGCACTTTGTCTTCTTTGGAAAAAAAACACCTAGAAAAAGTGTTCACGAGTTGTGCGATCGCCTTCTTTGACGACGTTTGTCTGTTGCATTATAGAAACATTATTAAAAGTCGTCAAGGGCAATCGTCGTTGGATAGTTTTTATTTTCCCAAATCGTCCGTCAACCAGCACGGCAGAAGGGCAAATGAAATCCAAACAGGTAAGAACTAGTAGCGACTAATATAACAGGTGAAAAATTAAATTTCAAAGAAATCATAAAACATTGTTTTTGATTAATGTTGTTGTTTGAATTCTTGTTCCCTCTCCCTCAACTCAACTTTTATTTGTTACAGCTGAAAGCAGAGTTGGTGTATGAATTGTTGTTTTTACATGTGGCCTAAACGCACCGCGTGGCTGATTGGTCCGCCAGAGAGTTTCTAGGTGCTCCCCAGAACACTTTTTTTTCTGTCCTGACGGGAGTTATAAAACATCCAATCATCCATAAAATCATGCTTTATCTATTCTCTAATCCTCATAAAGTGTGATGTACGGATGGGTGTGTGCACCTGGAAACTCGCTGGCAGAAATTCTCCCCAAAATGAAGTTTATAATTAACATGGAAAGGCGTCTTGGGTCAGCGCCTCCAGCACCATCGTGTCTCGCCGAGTCTTACCGTCACGACAGGGGAAAAAAGTGTTTCGGGGTGCAGGATGTTTATTCTAACATCAAACATGCTTATAGAGACACATCCCTCCCTCACCTTGCTGGATCCGACCATCTCTGCCGGTCCCTCACCCCTTCATATACCCCACTCCAGAGTCTAACAAAAACATAATAAAAACATGGCCCGAGGTCTCTCATTTTTGTGTGTTTCTCACATCTTTCTTACAAAATTGGGACATATTGACCAATTTTAAAGGGTTTAGTTGGTAGTTGTGCGAGGACCGTGGAACGAATTAGAGAATATACATATAAAGTACAGACGCTCCCCTACTTACGAACATACGACTTACGAACAACGGTACATACGAACATGTCTGCAAATTGCGTTCATGTCGAAAAATGTTCGTAAGTTCAATTTTGTATTGCGAGCCTTTTTCCGAGTAGTGCTTCTTTCCGCCGCTAATACCGACGCCTGGCGCTGTGAGCTCAGCTCACCCAGCATCCACCTTCCTCTGCCCAGTTCGTTGCAGTGCGTAAGTGCGTGACGTATCTCCAGTGCGCAAAGAACCTTTTTCATTTTTATCATGAAATATCTCGTGCAGCCATTATTCAATATGGTTGGTGAAAAGCGAAATGCTTCTAGTGAGGGAGGTGCAAGGAAGAGGCAAGCCATTTCATTTGAAACGAGTGGCAATAATAACGAAGCTTGATGCGCGTGAGAGTGGTGAGCGTTGCACGGGCATACAACTTGAATCGTTCGACCGTCAGTACCATTATAAACAGAAAGATCGAGCAGCAGGACCCAAATATTGAACGTTGCACAAAGTTTGCAAATCAATTGAATGATGCCATACAGTGCTACCGCATCATTTATGATGAAAAAAAGAAGAAAACTGTGCAATCGTCGTTAGATCGCTTCTTTCGGCCAGTTTCTAATACATAAATCTCTCTCTCTCTCTCTCTCTCTCTCTCTCTCTATACAGTACTGTACATATTCTCTCCATTTTATTAAATGTTTTTTTCAGTACAAACCAATGCGTGTTACTTATACAAGCCTTAAACATACAAATGCACTTATATAAACCTTAAATATACTTATATAGGCCTTAAACATAAATTATAATACAAAATATAGCACTGAATCAACTTACAAACAAATTCAACTTATGAACAATCGCTGGGAACCTAACTCGTTCGTAAGTAGGGGAGCGTCTGTACTGCTCTACATACAAAATTTTCACGTTACGAAAAAAGTTCTGGAACCAATTACTTGAGAAAGTAGAGGTATGACTGTATTCATGATTAAATGTATATTTATGCTGGGCATTCTTTAGAGAACGATGCACCATGTGATTGCTCTGTTGTACAATGCTGCCTGAAATTTTAACTTACCGTATTTTCACGACTATATGGCGCACCGCATTTAAAGGCGCAGTCAGTAACGAGTGCTATTTCTGTATTTGACACCCACACAGGACACACCGCTTTTAAAGGCGCAGCCAGGCATGGCAAAACATACACCAGCTTAAACATACAGCAGCTTAAACATATGGACACACGCTAAAAACACGTTTTTAAAAAGGCAATGGAAGCAAAACTGAGTTCGGTTGTACTTTATTTAGCCATTTTACAATGTACTCATGTCATCACCCACAAATCCATCAAAGTCCTCATTTTCTGTGTCCGAATTGAACAATTGTCCAAATAAGTCATCGAAAACACTGAGTTTTATACGTTCGTCCAGGCGGCCACAATCCATTCGCAAATAGTAGCTAGCGTAACTAGCTTGGCGCTGCCTGCCACCCTTCGTAAAGCTGTGTTGATGCCGATGTCCAGGCCACAATCCATTCGCAAATAGTCGCTAGCGTAACTAGCCCGGTGCTGCCTGCCACCCTTCGTAAAGCTGTGTTGATGCCGATGTCCAGGCCACAATCCATTCGCAAATAGTAGCTAGCGTAACTAGCCCGGCGCTGCCTGCCACCCTTCGTAAAGCTGTTGATGCCGATGTCCAGCGGTTTTCAAGCATCTGTTGTTAGTGCCTTTAACAACAGTGCAAGCATACACGTTCGTCCAGGCGGCCACAATCTATTCGCAAATAGTGGCGTAACCAGCCCGGCGCTTTAGTTAAGCCTCCGGGAATGACGGCAAGCTCAGAGTTCATTTTCGTGACTTGGTTTTTCACCGCTGCTTCGGGGGGCCTTAGAAACCAAACCCAAAATATTTTGCAATAAACACATGCCCACACTATATACGGGTACCTTGTAGGGGCGTGCCTTTAGCGTCTGACCCCACCCACGTCCGCCTTCTCTCTATATAAGAAGTGTGTCGCAAGAAGTGTTCTCAGTCAGGCTTCAGAGCTTACACACGGTGCTCCGCATTATAAGGCGCCCTGTCTATTTTGGAGAAAATTTAAGACTTTTTAGTGCGCCTTATAGTCGTGAAAATACGGTAATTACAATATTAATGAATTATGTTTCATAGCATTGATGGAATTAAAGAAATTCAAAAAAGAAATCTGAATTTTGATGTCATTTTTATTTTGGGGATTCGAAAAAAACAGCAACAAAATGGAATGTGCATAATGTTCACCTTATCTGGGCACTAAACAGAGTGAAATAAAACACAGCCTGCATTTGTAAAAATAAAACAGCAGCCTTTTGTAAAGCTTAAGTATATAAAATATAATTAGCACAGTTTAAGTTTGATTTCTGTGCAAAAGCTAAACAAGTCTCTTTTCCATTGCTTTTTTGCAGATAGTGTCAAATCTGTTACATAGTCGCTTAAAGTGGAGTACAGACGCTCCCCTACTTACGAACATTCAACTTACGAACAACGGTACATACGAACATGTCTGCAAATTGCGTTTAAGTCCAAAAATGTTCGCAAGTCCAATTTTGTATTTCGCCTTTTTCGGAGTAGTACTTCTTTCCGCCGCTAATACCGACGCCTGGCGCTGTGAGAGCTCAGCTCACCCAGCATCTACCTTCTTCGTTGCAATGCGGAAGTGTGTGAATGTATCTCCAGTGTGCAAAGAACCTTTTTCATTTGTATCATTAAATATCTCATGCATCCAATATTGAATATGGTTGGTAAAAAGCTAAAGGCTTCTATTGAGGGAGTTGCAAGGAAGAGGCAAGCCATTTCATTTGAAACCAGTGGCAATAATAACGAAGCTTGATGCGCGTCAGAAAGTGGTGAGCGTTGCACATTCAGTACCATTTATAAACAGAAAGATCGAGCAGCAGGACCCAAATATTGAACGTTGCACAAAGTTTGCAAATCAATTGAATGATGCCATATAGTGCTACTGCATCATTTATGATGAAAAAAAGAAGAAAACTGTGCAATCGTCATTAGGTCGCTTCTTTTGGCCAGTTTCTAATACATAAATCTATCTCTCTACAGTACTGTACATATTCTCCATTTTATTAAAAAAAAAAATTTTTCAGTACAAACCAATGCGTGTTACTTATACAAGCCTTAAACATACAAATGCACTTATATAAACCTTCAATATACTTATATAGGCCTTAAACATAAATTATAATACAAAATATAGCACTAAATCAACTTACAAACAAATTCAACTTATGAACAATCGCTCGGAACCAATTGCGTTCGTAAGTTGAGGAGTGTCTGTATATGGTTGCAACCGTTTTTGGGATTGGTGACTTGCACATATTCCATAATGTCCCGCGTCTTGTGTGTAACAGGAGTAAAGCACTCACTTTTGTTGGCAGCATTTCACACATTCATTGCTGTGTGTAATGCGTATATGTATGTAATTATACAGTCATACACCTACTTACTCTGTCTGAAATTTTCAGGTTACGAAAGCTTTTTACATGCAAATGAGTGCCTCGATACGAAAAAGATCCTAATTACAAAATCCCCCAAAAAGTACTGTAATTACTCGAATATAACGCGCACTTGAAAATAACACGCAGGTAATTTTGGGCCAAAAAATCTGGAAAAACGCAGTACTCGAATATAGTGCGCACCTAAAATTTCCCGCTGACGAAAATCAGAAATCTTACCTTTTTTTCTTCGTTTCACGATTGTTTTGTTCAAACAAATTTATTCATTAGAATCCTTCAAATGAAGAGTTCCTCTCTCTCTTTGTCTGTCCTCTCATACATCTCTTCGTTGAGAATCCTATCAACGTCCACGCTTCCTTCATCCACTTCCTCTTCCTCCCACAACACATCATCCGATTGGCTTTACGAGATGACGTAAAATCCGTGCGTCAAAGTGAGTTTGACAATGCTTTTTTCGATCGAAAATTTGTAATTTATTTTAGTTATTGATTATAACACTGAACTGAGAGAGGGTGAACTGAGACGGGTACGAGGCTAGAGGGGGGCAGTGGTGGTCTCGGCTTTACGAGATGACGTAAAATCCGTGCGTCGGCTTCACGAGATGACGTAAAATCCGTGCGTCGGCTCTACGAGATGACGTAAAATCCGTGCGTCAAAGTGAGTTTGACAATGCTTTTTTCGATCAAAAATTTGTAATTTATTTTATTCAATTCAATTTCAATTCAATTTATTTGGCAAGAAAAAGCACCAGGCTAAGGGCCATGTAACAAGACAAAAAAAAAAACAAAAAATTAGTTCTTGATTATAACACGCACCCCCAACTATTGGAATTAATTATATAGCAAAAATATGCGTGTTATATTCGAGTAATTACGGTAAATGCATTTTCTTATCCGTTGTTTTATTTTGAAAATATTGTTGCAGACGCATTGATTCTCACTTTAGAACCTCGCTACACTCTGCTGAGCTCTCATTGGCTGTCTCACAACAACCACTATCCATGTTTCTAAATTCTCTCTTATTTTGTACTTTGGACCGCCATTCGTCGCCACGGAGTTCTAGCGCTGTTTATAGTTGAGTTTTTCTAAGTGTGGATAAAGCAACTGCTTGTTTTTATCATCATGCCTCCCAGTGCGAATGAAAAGAAGTGGTCAGTGTGGAGGACAATGAACAGTTGGTCAAGGGGCATAAAAACAAACCCTCCAGAGCAGTGGTTCTTAACCTGGGTTCGGTGCGTTGATCTCAGGGTTCGGTGGAGCCTCTGCCGCGGAGGTCAAGACACATCGTCTCATCACGTCTATTTACAATAAAATGCCCCACTTGAGGATCACTGGCCTCAGATAATCATGTAACATTGCTTGGCCAATCAGTGCTGCGAGGATTTTATATATCTTGAATTAAAAAAAATAGAATTCTATTCGACAGCCGTTTCTGGCCACCATAAAAAAAATTCAAATCTCTATGATGCACGGTTGGGATCTGACAGCCATTTCTGGCCACCATAATGTCAACTCTACGATGCAGGGTTTGGACAAAAGTCGCGTGAGCATGTTAACATAAAACACCCACCCATAAATCACACTTTATCTAATCAAAATCAAAAGCCTTGGGAAAAGCGCACTTTGTGGAGAAGCACTACCAATCTCGTCATACGCATCTGGGTATGATGACAATTAGGCATTTGTCTAGTCAATGATGATGACAAGCCTATGTCTGATTTTATTTATTTTTTATTTATTGTCATCATACACAGCTGTGTATAACGAACTTGGTGGTGCTACACCACAAAGTGCGTTTTCCCAGTAAAAAAAAACATAAGAAATATAAAAAGTCACATCCTGGCCAGGTAAATTCTAAAATATTGCACAATCTAAGATATTGCACATTGTTAACGCACACCCGAAGTTATTGCACAGATGGCACAGGTCGTGCTAACGAGGGACTCCACAGACTCATGCAGGGGGTGGGAGGTGCTGTCCATGATGGACATCATCCTGGTCAGCATTCTCCGCTCTCCCACTTCCTCCACAGAGTCCAGCCCAGAACAGAGCTGGCCCTCCTGACCAGCTTATTCAGACTGTTCCTGTCCCTCTCCGTGCTCCCGCATCCCCAACAGAGCACTGCATAAAACACTGTAGATGCCACCACAGTGTCGTAGAAAGTCCTCAGCAGTGTCCTGCACACTCCAAAGGACCGTAGACTCCTCAGTAGGTAGAGGCGGCTCTGGCCCCTTTTCCTACTGAGGAGTCTACGGTCCTTTGGAGTGTGCAGGACACTGCTGAGGACTTTCTACGACACTGTGGTGGCATCTACAGCATCTATAGTAGTTCACTTTTTCGCTTTGAGTTTGTCTGCTCGTATTTGGCCTTGCAAGCTATTGTACTTGTCTTTGTGACGGGATTCAGTGTCGGCGAAGATTGTATTCTTTGAATGCCGCCACCGTCTCTTGACAGATGAGACAAACAGCCTTTTCTTTGCATTGAACAAAAAAATAATCGTTTGTCCACTCCAGGTTAAATACCCTGCATTCTGAATCAATTTTTCTCTTACCTAACTTTTTCGCCATTATTCCGTTCTCTCTTTGACAGGGTGGGGCCTAGGATTTTTTGGGGGGGAAAAAAAAAATTCTGCAATTTTTTTTTTTTCCGAATAGGAAATAAATCCGATGGCATCTCTGGTATTGTTCAGAGGGCCGGGCCAAATGTGATGACGGGCCGTATCCGGCCCGCGGGCGTAGTTTGGTGACCCCTGCCCTAGAGCGTCCACCTACAAAATATAAAGCAGTCTCCATATGCTTTGTGGAGCCCAATAAAATAATCGCCAATATCTGAAAAACTAAAGAAGGATTGGATAACTTTATTCATCCCGTATTCGGGAAATTTTGTTGTCACAGTGGCAAGAGGGTGAGGATGCAGGAATAGGAAAGGCATTTTAGACATAAATAGATATGTAATAAGTAGGTCAAGAAATAAATACATGAATAAATATATAATTAAATAAGCGTGTTGCTTAGCACATATACATACATACACAAATGTACATGCATGCATACGGTAGGTCTTAACACTCAGCCATTTTTTTGTTAAAGAGCCTGACAGCTGATGAGAGGAAGGATCTGCGGAAGCGCTCCTTCCTGCAATGAGGGTGCCGCAGTCTATTGCTAAAGGAGCTTCGGAGGGACTCCACAGACTCATGCAGGGGGTGGGAGGTGCTGTCCATGATGGACATCATCCTGGTCAGCATCCTCCGCTCTCCCACTTCCTCCACAGAGTCCAAAGGACAGCCCAGAACAGAGCTGGCCCTCCTGGCCAGCTTATTCAGCCTGTTCCTGTCCCTCTCCGCCCAAATAAAAAAAATTGCGGCACAAACAATTGTGACCAGTTTGGAGCGAATTGGGTGGCCAGTGAATTTCCCCTAACCAGTCTCAATATGCTTTATGGAGCCCAATAGAATAAGCGCCAATATCTGAAAAACTAAAGAAGCCCAAAATAAAACTTTTTGCGGCAAAAACAAGGGGATTTCCCCTAACCAATCTCCATATGCTTTGAGGAGCCCAATAAAATAATCGCCAATATCTCAAAAACTAAAGAAGCCCCAATAAAACTTTTTGCGGCACAAACAATTGTGACCAGTTTGGAGCGAATTGGGCATTTTGTCGGGGCTGGTGAACTCCGATTGACCTATTAAAAAAATCTCTAATATCTCAAAAACAGCTCAAATAAAACTTTTTGCGGTCTAAACGGACGGGGCAACTTCACCCTGACGCAGAGCTGCCAAACACTCCGGAATTTCAGGAGTTTACCCGGAAATGAAAGGCAAACTCCGGGACTCCGGACAACCTCCCTAAACTCCGGAAATCCCAAAAAATTGTCACTTAAATTTTTGGGGAAGCAACCATTTCAGAAAAGAACCAAATTTCCAATTTAAATGCCTCGGAATTCACACCATCGCTACATCTTCCGCCATATTGATTCAACTGCAGTGTAAACTGGAAGAATTCGGTAACACGAGGGCATTGTGAATCATCCGAGTTATAAGTTCTGACGAATGATTCGTCTTGTGTGCGATTTCAGCGCATATCGATTTTGCGTGAATCACATTCACTCCGTATAAACTCCGGAAATGGGACAAGGGTACGCCTGAAATGGGGTCAACGGAGGTTGGCATGTCTGGGAATGCATGTACTACTTTTTGGGATTTTTCGTAACTTGGATATTTTTCTTATCTCGAGGCACTCATTTGCATATAAAAAGCTTTTCTAACCTGGAAATTTCGCACCTAGAGGCATTCGGAAT